>NW_008238644.1:1472071-1484241 GCF_000691975.1 Corvus brachyrhynchos
AGGAGGCATCAACTTTAAAAAGTATAAATTCTGGGCTGTTGCAAGACTGGAAGTATAATTTTAGTTTTATTTCTTACATTGAACCATTCCTTCGTGGTGGAGGGCTGGCATTGCTGAGTCAGAGTAGTGCTTTGAGCTACTCCCAAACTGGTGGCAGAACCTGCATGATTTAACACAGTTTATAATCTTTAAGGGTCTTTTGTTTTCCATCTAGATGTTTTGAGATATGTAGTATTTTGTTTTCTGTTGTTTGCATGCATAGGTTTACTTTTATTTTAAACTGAGTAATTTTCAGGGAGAAAAATATTTGCAAGATGGCAAAGAGTTAATATTTCTGCAAGAAGAGGAAACCCTGAAAGTGTCTATACTATAAATGAATGGGCAGACATTCATTAATTCAGACTGAAATCCTCCACCTGATGCAAAAAACCCTTGCCATGGGTCAGTCTTCCATGCTGCTGAAAGACTGAAAATCAGAATGATTGGAAGCAAAGCTATCAATGTAAGGAGATGTGTCAGCTCTTGCAGGGGATGTGATTGCAGATGTTCATAGGAAGAACACTAAATCCTTGTCCTGACATGAATTTTTATAAACCTTTGTGTTAGCATGATGAAACAAATAAGATAATATACTTGTTTCAGTATTTATCACATTTGGCTCAGCTAAAAGTAGTGATCAAGTATTATAATACATCATAGCATTAGATTTTTTGGGTGGGAAAATAACTTTCCCATCCTATGGAATATGAACTCTGAGGAGTTTTTCTGTTCAACAACAGAATGACACTGGAGGCATTCATATTCAGAGTGCATTTTCTTTGTGTTTTGTTTGTTTTAAATTGAAATATTGATGGGAAGCACAGAAACAGCAGCAAAAACACCCAGCAGTTGGAGCTCATGGAGTTGGGATACTGAACGTTCAGATTTTCAGTTTTTACTCTGAGTCATGCACAACATGGGGATTTTGGAGTATGCCATTTATTCAGAATAGCAGCCTGACAGCTAGATTGGAAGGATTTGCTTCAAAGTATGATTTATTTTATTTTTTTTTAATTTTTGAAGTCCTCATGGTCTCTCTAGATACTGCTCTTTGTGAGAAAAACAGACCATATTTGTGGGTCATGTGCTTCTTGCAGCATTGTGTGTGTTCATCCATAATGAATGCCTGCAGTAGGACCCAAACATAAAATAATCAGAAAATAGAACATTTTACTGGAAATACTGTGATGGTTCCATGTGCAAATAATTCTTTAAGCTCTGCATTAGACACTCTCTGGTTAGAACTGTACCACAGTGCCCTCCCAGTGTAGCTGTGAAACAGTCTGAAGAGACATACTGGAACTAAAGTTGTACTAAGAGCTGTTGTCGTTGCTCTGACTTAGGGAGGTCTAATTAATTGGATTGGATCTTTTGGACAACCATAAAATTCTGATTTGCTGCCATGAAACATTAGACCCAGTTGTTGCTGCCATGAGTTTTTAGTTTTTAAAGGCTGGGAGCAACGATTGGAAACTGCTCTAGGAGCAGTCTGAGAATGGGATATAAGAGTAGGAAAGAGCAATACTGGAACAGCAAAGAGGGAAAAAATCCAGCATGCAGGAGCAGTTCTTCTGTTTATAGTGGAAGGATTACAGAAAGTAAGGCATAGGTGCTGCATGACTGAAGATCAATATGAATTCCATCTCCTTATGGGCATATTGATCTTGGACACGTACATCACTCGTAATCTCCCTGCTGTAACTGGTGAACCAAAGTGTAAAAAGCTAGGATAGGAGTTAGGAGATTAAAGGAGAAAAATGTTAAGAAGTGTGCGCTTTTGATCCCTGGGATGTGAAAAGCACAAGGTCATCTGCTATTATGACTAGGTTGACTACAAAACCTAAGTGACTCATTGATTTCCTACACGTACCCTGTAAAATGTTTTGGTTTATATGATATAATCTTCCTTTCCATTAACCTGAACTGAGTCACTTTATAAGCAGCTTGAGTTCAATGTATCAGTCAAGGATTGATTGTACCTAGGAACTGTGTCTAGGTTTGGGAGGACACTGTTTATGTGTTTTTAAGCGTTTTAAGAGTTGAGTAAGAAAAAAATTATAGGCATGTCTGTGAACTGGTAAGTGGCTTTTTCTCTGTTGTTTGGTTGTTTGGGTTTTTCTTTGTTTGCTTCTTTTTGAAAGTCACATTTAGTAAAGAGCAAAGGTCTGACATTCCATTTAGTCTTCCCATTTCAAAGAAGTCAGTAATACCAGTAGGAAGAATTGGCCTTGTTTATATCAGTGCCATTCCATGAATAAAACTGAATGACATCTCTGATCATTGAGTTGGTTGTGACTAATTGTGCAGTTTGCATGGATGAATATAGGCAGGCAAGTCCTTGTGATGAGAACACATGTACTTAATCTTTCATGGAAAGTAAGGAGATTTATTATAGAATTTAAAACACTTCCAGAGCAAGCAAACCTTGCCCTAAAAATAACTTTTCAAGACAAAGTCCAGGGATGTTCACTGTGTTAAGAGTGTACAGGTAAAAACTAGGAGTGTGCTGTTGGATGGAGCTTCTAGTGCAGGACTTGAGCAGCCTGATTCATTTGTGTGCTCAGAGTTATTGTATTGTCCCCATTTCATAGAAAGGAGTCAGATGATGGGGTTAGGTCAGTGTGATACTTAAAAAGGATGTTCAGAGATGTATGCAATGACTGACACATGGACAGTATTCAGAAAATCACTTTGAATAAGAAGTTTAGTGGTATTTCATATTGACATGGGGTCATGTATGAGATTCCCATTAAGCAGCACACGCAGAGTTTAACTGTGGTTCCTCCCCCCTCCCTATGTATTTCCTTGGGGATATCTGTACTGGTTTCTGGAGAGATTTTCTTTCTGTGCCTCCTGGGAGGCAGGGCACAGGTGAAGTACAGGAACAAGGCTGATGTGTTGCTCTTGGGTGTCTAGTGCCCTTGTACACCTCTTGAGCTATTCCTCTGTGTTCTAAATTGTCAAAGAAAGGGCCTTTATGATTGATTATATATCTATTTCCACTGGCTGCCATCCTGAGCATGCAGTCTGGCAGCTTTTCAGGACTTCTGCCTGGACCATGGCTGCAGCTGCCCTGTCCTGAGTCTTGTACAAAGTGCTGCACTTTCACAGGCTTTGAAAGCTCCATGTGAATGATTCACTGAAAAATGCTGTTTAATGATTCTGCCAAGTGCAAAAGGGAAGTCGAGAAAGCAGAGAAAAATGAGGGATGTCAGCAAGTATAACTCTCCCCTCACTTCTGCTATGTTTTTTTCTGACTCTGTGGAGATGAAGATGTCTTTTGTTCATGTCTCAGCATTTATTCCCAAGCCAGCGTCTAAGGAGATTACTGAAGTAACTCTTGAGTGCCAGGTTATCCATGGTAGTTGTGTACCTTAACTCCCTCCATCCAGAGTTCACTAGAGTTAGTATTTATTTATCTATGTAAAACAGCATTTAAACATAATTTGTTAAGTACCTAGGTTAACCTTCTGACTTTTGGTGCTGTTATACAGATCTCTCTGTAGTCTCTTTGTTAGAATTTTACTGTCATTGCTCATATTGCAGCATGACACTTTATTGGTAACTGATAAAGTACATTCAGCATTTTACCCCCACAAGTGGTTCAGCATTGAGATTGTGTTTTCCTTTGGGGATGGGGACAAGGACAGTTAGTTGTAGTGCACAGGGCTCTTTGGGATTGAAATCTTCAAGTCTGACACAGATGGCAAGGGACTATCAATGTGTTTTACTACAAATTAATCTTTCCAAGCTGTGCTGAAATGAGATTTTTAAATGAGCTTTAAAATGCATTGTAATATTCTGTTTGTTCAGTGGGAGCTCTAGACAAGTATCTCATCACCTGAAAGTTGTGTGAGTGGGTGATGGCATTACCCTTGCTTTGATTTATCATGATTAAAGACATAGCTAAATTAATTTGCAGTGCTTTACTGCATGCATGGCTGTACAAAATACAGAGATGTTCAAATGGATGGGTGAAACTAATACTTCACTTCTGTATCAAGCCCTCCACACTATCTATTCCTTAATGAATAGTGTACTCCATGCAAAAAAAAAAAAAAAAAAAAAAAAAAAAAAAAAAAAAAAAAAAAAAAAAAAAAAAAAAAAAAAAAAAAAAAAAAAAAAAAATTGTATTCAAAACATGACTTATTTTGCAGTGAAAGAATTGCTTGAAAAATTCATTGGGGGAGCATTTTTGTGAAACATTATTTCATCTGAAAGAGCTGCTTCGGAAGTGTCATGGCCATCACTCCACAACTGCTCCTGGCCAGAGCAGTACTTCCTAAAGTGTTTGAAAATGTTAGGCTGGCACGCTTGCACGCACCTAAAGCAAATACCCACCTGTGAAACAACGTGCCACCTCACCTGAGAGGAGAGGAGTGCATTTTTGAGTAGTTAGCAATTCTTTCTGTAAAGGCAGTTGCAGCAGGAAGGACATTTAACGTAAATATGCATAGTTTTGGAAGAAGCTTTTTTCTTCCTTCTTGACAACCCTGTAATCAGAATGATGCCATTCACATGAAAGAAAGAAGCAGGAAGCATTTCCTAATTGGTTTATAGGTAACTGGAGGAGAAAACAATTAAACACAGGCAGGTGTAATAACAGCCATCCATCAAAATAAATTATTCTGTAAGTCTGAGAGCTCTGGGTGTCCTGTTAGTTCCTTACTTGAATTTAAACAAGGGCCATTGAGATCATCTCTCTCAAGGCAGAGACTCCTCTTGACATTCCTTACTAAGATGACAGTGAGCTCCCTGTACTGTAACGCACAGCACCCAGTCAGCTGGGACTTCAGTTCTTAGTGTCAAAATCAGGCTGCGTGCCATGGTAATGAACTGTAATGGAGATTGCTAACCTGCTGCTGGGAGACTACTGGGCTGTGCTGGTCTGGAGGAATCCATTCAGTGCAGGTGGCTCAGGGTGGGGGCTGAGACAAGAGGATAACAAAGGGCACCTGTGTCTCAGCCAGGTGAGTGACACTCAGAGACACAGCAGGAACTTCAGACTTTCCCTCACTTAGACTGTGAGCAGATAAAGGCCCAGGGAACCCTATTTTTGGAGTCCCTACTTGGAGGTACCAGTTTGAGCTGTTATTTTATTATTTCGTTATTGCATGGTGATTAATTTCTTTTAAGGATCTGGATTACTGAGACTCTGCTGTGGGAAGCCAGGGGTTGAGCCCATGGGGAAACCTGGTGTGACTGAGTTATGGGGTGGCTTTGGTCCCAGCTCAGGTGGTGCAAGTGTGAGTGCCAGTGGCTCCTGGGTGCTGGGACAGGGAAGTTTCCTGAAGAATGGGCCTGAAGGAGGTAGTGGCCCACAAGAGGAGCACGAGGCAATGCTGTGGTTCAGGGCACCAGAAAATACAGGGAGGCAGAGGAGATGGGGCTGATGGAGCAGCATGGAAAGTGAGGAAGGGACAGAGGAGAGCACCTGGGATGTGGCAGGAACTTCACCTGGGCAAGGGAAGAAATCCTCCCTTTGGCGCAAATTTGACTTCTCTGCCTCTCTCAAATGATTGGTGCAAGGGCAGGAATCTTGCTGATCGTTAGCAGCAAACCAGTTCCTAGTTTGTGTCATATGTGCTTCCCACCGGGGAGTTAACTTACTGGAATGCAGCAAAATAAGGTTAATTGCTCAAAAACAGAGCAAGGAGATTTGCTTGTTGGTTTGCATTTGTATTTGTCAGTAAAATTAAAACATCTTTCAGAACTAGACAGAATCAAAGTATATTAACTTAATTGGCACGTTATGTAGATTAATAAAGTTTAATGCTTGAAGGTTGTGAGTATATCTAGAGTTTATTATGACTGTTAATCAGAATTAAAAAGCTCTGAGGAAATTTCAATGCCATAAGAACTCTTCTACTCATATAGCCCTTTCATATTATCTTACTGCCAATATATCAGCTTGTCATAAAAATGTAAATGAGGAATGTATTGGTAGTACAATATCCTTTTAGAATTAACTTCTTATATTTTTTTGCTGGGAGAGTCTGATTTGGACACTGACTATGCCAGCAGTTGAATGTGTTCATGGTTATCTGGGGTTGCTTCTGAGATCCTGAAGTTGTCCCTCTGTGTCCCAGAGCACAGAGATCCTTGGGGTAGTTGCTTTGGTTTAATGCCTTTCTTAGTTCACACCATGTTTTTTAGAAGATTCAGATAGACTGTGACTGTTTTGAATTTGGCACTGTTACAAGCTGTGGCCTGATGGTTAAAACTGGAGTTCAGTTATGGGATGAGAAAATGTTAAACCTTTCAGGGCTGTAGGGAAGATGCTTGTTTTTCAAATTTGCTACATGGAGTATCGGGTTTTGTGGTGTTGAGAAGTTCTGTTCATGCCTAAATGCAGGATAGTGGAAATATTTTGCTTTGCTTTGCTTTTTGAATACCCTGTTAGAACCCCATATTGAGGGCACAGAAGTCAAAAGCTGTTTTAGGAGTTTTGATCATAAATATTTCAAAATATCCAACCTTTTTCAATTCCTTCTCTGATCTCCTAGGTTATAAATTGCAGGATCACATTTGTTTGTGACTAATTCCACAAACCTTGGTGGAATTTTGCCCAAGGATGAATTATCCCAGGATGTTGAATTATATAATTTCTAAACAGAGGTGCTTTCTTAGCAAACCTATAAACTCTGTTAAAAGCAGTGCAGAAGTAAGTGATCCTTGTTGTTTTGTGCTGAAAGTGCAAAAGTAATCTCTAGAGTTCCTCATCCCTTGCCAGTTTTGTTCCTACTGTGTGTACAGTAAATTTCATAAAATATTAACCTTTAGTAAATATTTAATACATAATTTATTTGCATTATATAAGTTAACTCTCCAATATATAAAGTGCTGAATAGATAGTTATATAAATATTTTAAAGTGACAAATATATAAATATTTAAATGGCCAATATAAATATTTTAAATGTAGGAACAAGGGCCACATTCTCCCTCTTTTCTCTCAGAGTTGAGTAGGTATAATTGCTGACAGCCCTTTACTCTGCAATTCTGAAGTAAAAGCCTCAGACAAAAAATGTATGCTTTCACTTATGTCAGTAAACTTTGGACTGGGTCAGTAAATATAGTAAATTTCAGTATTTCATAAGCACAAAAATTATATTATGGTTTTATGCATTTAATAGAATTTGGGGAACATTAGAAAGAGACAGAGAAAGTATTATCTTAAATTGGAAATGAAAAAATTATTATAAATAAATTTGTTTTAGCTGGCTTCATAGAATTGTAAAGAAAATACAAATGAGAAGACTTGGGTTAGGGAATCAGCTTTTGACAAATAGGAAGTGAGAGCAAAGTTCTTTGAAATTTGGTAGAAATAATACTTGGGGGTTACTTCCTGCACCACAATCGGCTCAGTTTACATAGAAACATGGAATGAGTTTGTGTAACACAGCTTCCCATCTCCACCAAAGTCCAGGAGATTGTCTTGGCTTGGGCTGGCTATGTTATCTTCAAGGGGCAATTCTTTGGGTAAGTCTAGGGCTTGCTTCACCTGCAGGCATGAATTTTATGCTTTTATGGATGCTCATCAGAGTAGCCTGGGATATAAATAATTCTGTTTTCACTTTGGGTAAAGAATGGCAAATGTGCAAAATAAACTCTCTTTTGCTTGTTTTGAGGACCGTGGCTCTGGTCACTGCTTTGTACTTTTTCAGTGTCCTCCTTTAATGTATAAATTGTCCTGTTGCAAGGCACAGCTGAGTTATGAGCTGCCAGGAAGCTCTCAAGACCCTCCAGCATCAGGGAGAGATCCAGTAACTGCATCCCTGTGCCTTCTCTCCTATTGTTACTGCAGATTTAAAATTTCCTTTATCCTGTAAGGGAGGGTTTGGGGTTTTTTTTCCCCTAATGATTGAAGATTTCAGGTGCTAGCAGAATATAAGGACTGAAGTGCATGTATAGTATTTTGTTGTCAAATTGTATTTTTGTTTTCTTGTGTGTACATGGTTTATTGTGGTTTTTTTTTTTTTTTAACACTTTTTAGCATAAAAGCAGGAAAAAATGCAGTAAGACCCAACACTTGGGAGTTTTTAGTGTCTTGAAATTCTTTGGTTTGCAAGAGTAAGAGAAGTGAGATGTGACTAGTGATTTCCCTTTTCTGAATGCTTGGTTTGTAGCACTGCTTTTCCTCAGCTGGGAAGAAGCAGTGAGTGGCAAAGCCCTTAGCAGTTTAAGTTTCTAAGACCAAGAGTAATTCCAAGAGTCACTCTGTGCTTCTGTGCTAGTACTGAGTTGACACAGGGAGAAGTTGTAACCCCAGCTGAATCTTATCATGCCAATGCTCCAGGTTCGTCAGTGCTGTTTTTCTTAAAACCTGCCCATAGTCAAATCAAATTCATAATATTAAGCCTATTCCATTGAACAAAAAAAGCTGCTATTGAAGATATATCCAGATCAATCTTTCAGCTTGCATTTTTCTATACAAATAACCCTACAGGCTCTCAGGGAAGGTGGGTAGCATTATGAATTACAAAAATTAAAAGGAGATGTTAAATGATAAATTTGCCAAACTAATTTAAAAATTAGTACATGCAAAGGAATAGTAGACTTTAAAAAGAAATTGGATGAACTTCTTTTGGTCAACCTGATGTGGTTTGGTACTTTGTGTCTACATGAAACTTGTCCCAACAAGCAGAACCCAGTGGACATTCTAGGACACTCAAGAGCTGTTGCACCTGAAAGTGATATCATGTACAGAAGAGGAAGTGATTCATGCATTTGTAAATGAGACACGACAGCTAATCCATCATTTCCTAGAGGAAACAACAAATTCACTTTAGAGAACTTGAGAAACTTGCTCAGCAATATAGTTGTTTATAACTATTTGTGATGATTGTATTATTTTTCTTTCCTTTTTTTCCCCATTTTAGTGAAAGTTTCTTTTTCAAATAGTTTGATACAGAAAGAATCAAGTCATTATTTGTTTGGGGCTAACTAAAGGCACAATGATATAATCTGTCAAACAGTTGAAAATTAGGAAGTTTCTGCTTGACTTCTTTAAAGATATCTCTTATTAACAAGTCTAAATTCCTGTGCACTGTCCAAGAACAAAACGAATCAGCTCTGAATAACTTATAATTTCTATATTAATTAAGCTTAATCACCCTGCTATAAAAACCCACACAGATGCTAAAGTTTATCATCAGATCAGCTGACATTTGTTTGCTCTTGTGGCATGAAAAACCTATTAAATACATGATACTGAGCTGTGCTTTCTTTTGTTTAAGCAGAGGCAAAACCACACACAAAGTCAAAGTTTCCTACTTTGAAAGCAGGAAAGCTGCACTAGACAGCTTTTGTGAACATCCCAACATTTGCAGAAAGAAAAGTTTACTGTGTGACTACTGCAAAATAGGAACAGCCTGTTTAGCAAAGAAGCTGCTTCTGTCAAAGCTATGCTGTATTCTGGTTACTTTCCTGGTGCAAATGAGCCATTAAGTGTGTTTTGAGGGGAGTGCTGCTGTGGGGATGGGGAGAGGTGTGGGGTCAGGGAGGGCTGGTGCATCCAGACAGCCTCAGTGATCTGCCAGGAGGGCACTCTGGACTGCCAGCTGCATGCAAGGAAGCTTGCCATGTTTGATACCTTCCTTGGTGGTAAAAAGATCAGGTGAACTTATTTCAGGTCAAACTAAGCAATGCATGAACTTGTGTGTTGAAACATCTCCTGAGCAGTTTGGCTGCATCCCCTGCAGAGTTCTGTGTGCTGGCGAATTGGATAGAGGAACCTAACTGCTAAAATTTCTTCCCAGCTCCTCAGAACTGACATGTGTCAGGTTGTGAGCAGCCAAATCCCAGACTATGGCCTGACTGGCTCAGGACCAAGACAGGTACACCTAAAGGTAGTAAAGAGTTGGATTGAAGCACTCATGATGGGGGTGCACATAGGGCATATATACCAGATGGGAATGTTATTGTTTTCTAACTTCATGTGGACACTTTATGATGGACTGAAGAAGTTAGAGGGATTATTTTGTTTTATTTATATTCCAGAGTAGAATTAGAAAGGGAGAATAATTATTTTACCTCATGAAATGCAGCATGATTGAGTCAAGCCTAATCAAACTTACTGCACAAATTAACACTCTTCTGTTTGCAAGTAATAGACAAGTCATCTACCAAATGCTTGAATGTGAATCAGTGGAAGTGACCTGCTCACTGCACTAGTAAATAACAATTGTTCATAACAGTTCATTGCAAGCATTCAGAAATTAAAGAATGATTGCTTAATTTCAGTAAAAGACATTCCCAGATGCCTTAGTTTTCTATTATCTGTAAGCATTATATGAGTAATATCATACTAACAATTTCAGGAGCTCCTCTTAGAAACATAAATTTATAATGGATGGGAAATTGAGTGAAGCTCACATATTAGCAATGTATTATGCAGTGTTGGCTTGAATTTGCTGGCTCTGTTATGTTTGAACTCCTTTAAATCAAAGGCATGATAGAAATACCTTTATCTTCCTACACCCCTACTTTTTAGTTGATATTGTTTGACTATGCAGATGTTAATTCTATGGTGAAGACAACTGGACTGGCAGAGTTTGTAACTGTTATGCAAGAAAGTGAAGAAGGGAAGCAAGATAAGGAAGTTAATAGATGTTGATGAAATTCATCAGATCTGGAGAGATGCTGTTTAATTACAGCTTGCTTGATTGGAGTTTGTCAAAGCTGATTACATTTTTCCTCATGAGTATTAGTATTCTTTTGAAGTTAAATGGACTTCACCTTCACATTCTGAACTTGCCCCAATGGTAGCAGATCCCACAAAGGAAATGTAATAGGGCTCAACTTAGTGAGTTGGTGCCAAGTACAGGTTGTGGGGTAGCCTTCCTGGGGATTATGCAGCTGCTTAAACTTTAAAACATGCCTTAATATCAAGCTGAGCCCATGTAGAACTAGGCTTCAAATTAGCCTGAGAGTATATCAGTGGAAAAAACTGCCTTCCTTAGCCAGGGAAGTATTTCAAGTTCAAATAGATGCAGTTTCACAAGAGCTGACAAGTATTTCTTGGGTTACTGTTAAAACTACTAAGATCTGTCTGTTCATCTGGGTGAAGATGCACTTTTAAAATCCAGATCCCACATGGTTTAATTACTTAGGATAAAGTGGGTACTCACAGGCATGTGGTACAAGAACATACTCATATTTGGGAATGTTTGTGATACCTTGCTTGTTTTGGCAGAGATAGTTTAGTACCATTTAGATTCCTACAAGATAAACAAAAACACTCTCTGTCCTCTACTGAAAGACCAGATAGTTGAGCAGCATGAAATACAAATGAAACCTGTACCTTCAGTGCAGACTTAGAAATAGTTTAAATAGAAAAAGAAGTAAAGTTGAAAAGAAGTAAAGTAAAAAATGAGGGAGTCTCTGCTGCAGGGAAGCTCCCTTTTTTTAGCCAGTGCAAAGTATCTGTCAAATAGCACACCCCAGACAAATTGCTGTCATTGTTAGATTGCTGCTCTACAGACGTTTATGTTCTTAGGTTTGAGTTGTTATCATTTAGAAAAAATGGTATTTCAGAAGTCCAATTTATTGCCAAGTGCTTCAGGGTCCTTTTGGGAACAGGTCTTTGTTGTACCAAAGTACTGTATGCATGTGGTTTAGGGAGAGGTGGTGTGATGTTGATAGTAAGGCAATAAAAACTGCTTGAGGGAATCAAGCCACAGGAAAATTAAGCTCCCTTGTAAAGAGCTAGTTGAGATAACTTCAGATTTCTCTTTAGCCCCTTCCTGTATAAACTGGTTATTCTTCTATGTCAGGGAAAAATATCAATAAATTTTTGCAGCAAAATGAAAAGATGAAGAAAACACTGCCTGGAGTCAGATCTACCACCATGGAGCCTGAGGAAAGCAGAGCAGTGCATCAGATAAGTGTTACTGTCCCAGCACTGCGGAGATGGCTCTGGACTCCTCACAGATCATGATGCACTGCCAGCATTTCTGAAGTGGAAGCAATTTGTAAACACAGTGTAAAAGGGAGAGCAACAAGCCTTTGTTTATAGATCTGTGTAGCATTTTGTTGAATTTCTATGTTATGTGCTTGGCTTAAAGGGAGGGGGTGAAGTTACATTTTAAAAAAATATTTCTCTGATAAGGAAGTAAGAAAGAGAAGATA
>NW_008238644.1:1484292-1500494 GCF_000691975.1 Corvus brachyrhynchos
AGGCTCCTGGGAGAATAAAGGCTATTAGCAAAGGCTGAGTTCCTCCCCAAAAAACCTTTTTCTCAGCAAAAGAGAGCCAGTCAGTTGCACAAATGCCTTCTGGCTTTTTCTGATGCCCAATCTATCTTTGAATGTCTATTAGTAAGACATGAGACACTTGAAGAAAGTTCACTGGAATGGGTAAAAAGGGAAAGAAGATTCCATGTGAGGCTGGACACAATGGCTCCTTTGGCCACTATTTGCACATTCTTCTTTCTAGTGTATTTAAGTTTGTTCAGATGAACTGAAAGCTGATACCATGTGCTTTGGCTCAAGGCAAATGAGAGATGCATACTCTTTCAGTTTTATGAGATTTGACTGGACCTGATTGCAGTCCAGAAAGAAAGAAGGGAGGAAATGCATCAGCTTTACATGGCATCCTTAGAGGGAGTGTGATATGTATTTGTGTAAAAAACCCACTTCTGTTCTGCTCATAAATCCTCAAGGGATTTTTCCTCACTCCTGTGCTCTGGAGAAAGCAGGATGCAATAGTAGAGTGCAAGGGGAGTAGAACTGTACTTGCTTGGTCTAACATGCATTTTATGCCAATATGAACACTGGGCTAATTACCAGTCCCTTTAGGGTCATATGAGTCCTGGAATTGCAGCTGCTTATATTAATATTGAATTTAGTTAACTCCCTTTGTTTTGTAGAGATAGGCACAGAAAGGAAACATTTCAATGTCAGTAGCAAAAGATAAAACAACTTTATCGATCACGGGACAGACCAAATCATCTCTGCTGGTACTGGGAAACTTGAAGTGGAAAGATGCTCTGAATAACAATCACACCGGGGAGTTTCTCCTCTTTTTAAGATAAAAGGTCTGGATTTAGGAGGAAATGACTGTGTTTTACCACTGACTGCAGTCCTAGTAGAATGAAACTCAACAAAAAACCCCATAACCCTGGATAAAGTCTAGATAATGGAAGCTGTAGTCTTTTGACAGTCTGGTGTATCTCTGTGTAGATGAAGAAACTTGTGCTTTATGAAAGTGTACATACACTTGGAATGTGCCTGGAAGTACCTTTTCTGCTGTACAAGCAGGTGTGTAGGACAGGAATTGCCAGTACAGACACACTGACACAATTCACAGTTGTCTCAGTGTCCATCCACAGGGTATTGACAAATATTCTTTTTTTTTTTTTGCTTAGAATTTTAATCTCTTAAGAAGTTTAAAGTGAAATCAAAGCCTAGTGGTGAAGTTGTGTCCGTGTTCAGGGCTTTTCCAGTAGGGCTGCCAGCAACCCTGGGATTGCCTACCTGCATGACTCACTTCCTCATCTCCCACAAAAGTATTTTGGCACAGATTTCTAGTATAGGTAATTTCTAACTGAGTTTTACATTCCTACTTTTATTTTTTTCTACCACAGGTGGAAATTAGCAAGGAGAAATGCCATAGAACAGCAGTAGATACCTGACTGCCTCATGGCACTGATATGCAACACCTCAAAGTAAAAACTTGCTTCCCATTAAGAAGAAATTATTCTTTGGATTATTGCCCTTTTGTGAAAAGTTATTAATTGGATATGAATTGTCTTTTTTATGCTTTTAATTAGTTGCTTTACAGTGGATGTTTAAAATCAGTGGGGCTGAGTGCTTTGGAGAATGGGAGTAGATTTAAAACAAACAACAAAAACTGAAGGAAAAGAAAATGGGTTTTGGTATATTTAAGTTCTCAGGAATCTTGATGTTCCAAAAATAGTGTTTATTTTATTTTTTGTATTTCAGAGGTCTTCAGGATTTTATTTTTGCTGTGGGATTTAGGATTGAGTAGGACCCAGACCTTAAGAGAACTTTTATACTCTTTAAAATAGTGATGCATAGTAAAACCTGCAATGTTTTTTAAGGCCTGTTGAACCAATGTTTTAGGATCTATGGCTTATTTTGTTCTACCAATTGGTTGGAAGCTTTGGACCCAGCATGAAGAGAACATGGTTGACCTAAGATCACAGTATAGTTACACCTTTAATTTGCCACTCCCTTAAAGAGAGGAAGAGAGAGATGTGAAGATCTAATTCCTTACTGAGACAAAGGCTCAAAGCAGAGTTGTACTATTGGCAGAGGGATAAAGGAGTGGGTACCTTGGAATTCATTGCCTTTTGGGTTATATTTTTGGATAGATGCTTAGAAAAACAGGAAGAAAGAAAAAGGTGAAGGATTTCAACTTCTAACCTCAGTTAACCGAATTTTTTTTTCCTGCAACAAATTTTTACTTGCATTTAAAAGCTGAAAGCTTTACGTTGCACGTTTACTTGGAAATAAAGGATTTGGGGTTTCAAAAGAACTGTCCTCTTTGCTTTTTATGACCTTGTTCTTGGTTATGGCCTGACTAGGCTTATCTTTTATGTTCTATCCTGATTCCTTCTGCTGAGAAATCCTGGTGAAGCACAGGAGTATTGGCTTGTTCTTGTCAGTGTTGTGGTTCATAAATCAGGCTATTGAGAGCTTCAGTTCCAGGCACTCCTGTTCTGGCTGCTGTGTCAGTGCTTCCAACTAGAAATGCTTTGATCTCCCTCTTCTGATTTTAATCAAATGCTGACTTTTTCCATAGATGTGGATGGATCTTTAATTTTTTTAATTTTTTTTTTTAATGAAAAGTGAGCCTGAGGTGAACTAACAATTTTCTTGGAAAAGCAATACTTTAAAAGGGAGAATTTCCTTTAGTTTGAATTGTAACTAGGTTTTCTTTAGTTCCTTCCACAAACATCGTACATGTTTTCATGCACCACGTCATTTATGTGAGTTTCTGCATATATTGTTCTTTCATTCTGCTCTACTCTTCTGGGTCTTTGTTCAAGACAGGGAAAAGGAGAAACTCTTTGGGGTTACTTACATTACAGAAAACAATGTTGAGAGAAATACTTTTGTCCAGTGAATATCTTTGATTTTCCTTTTAGTACCTTGGGAGGGTCTTGTACTTGTATTCTGGTTTTGAATGTATCTTAGAGTAGTGATAAGTGCCTTTTAAAATGGAATTAAAATGCTTTATCGGTGGGAGTACTAAGAGTGCATTTTTTTCTTGTCACTTGATTGTAGGCTCAGTGTCGCTAAAGATGCGTGTACAAAGGCAGATTTTGACTGTATAAGGTTCAAGTTCTTATCAAATTAATTGAAAAAAAAAAAAAAAAAGAATCTTTCTATTACAGTTGTATCCTGGACTGTAGTCAGTGTTTGGTATCTGAAATGTGAGCTGTTACTCAAATTTGACTTA
This sequence comes from Corvus brachyrhynchos, assembly GCF_000691975.1. Classification (NCBI taxonomy): domain Eukaryota; kingdom Metazoa; phylum Chordata; class Aves; order Passeriformes; family Corvidae; genus Corvus; species Corvus brachyrhynchos. The sequence goes on from NW_008238644.1 coordinate 1,487,543, forward strand.
CAGGTGTGTTGTTTCAGTTGCATAGATAAATCACATTGGATTGGAAATGCTTCTTTGTGAATAAAAATTTTACTTTCAATATTCTGCAGTTACTGATTTCTTCTAAATTTCTTATAATAAAGGAGGACAAAGTTTTGTAGCTGTGGGGAAGCTACAATGGTGACGATTGGCGAATGCCAGTAGGCAGCAAATGATTAGGTTTCTACAGGGTGGTTCTGGGGAAGAAGGGTTCTAAAGTGAACTTCCAGGAGGATCAAGAAGAACAAAATCTCCCTTAAAGATGGGGTTTATTTATTCAGAGAATGAATTATGCAGCATGACTCTGCAGGAGGGGTCCTTTTTCTAATTGTGTCATTATGTCATCTGGACTAGCGTCCCTACCATGTGTTGGTTAAGCCAGTTCACATTTCCCTTTGGATTCCCAGGAGGTCAGAGAATTAATTGTGCATCAGCCAAAATTTTGCCTTTCTTTTTTTTTCTCTGGGATATTTCTGTAGAGGTTTGCAAGCTTGACTGGTACAAATGTCTGAGAAGGATCTTTTATTTGACAGCAGCTGAATAAGTTCAGAAGTATAAACTACAGAGATGATAACTTACTGTGCTTGCATTTTATTTAGCAAGATTTGTTTTTGCAGCAATTGATGTGAGACCAGATGAGAAATGAGATACCTTCATAGTCTGTGTTTCCCACCAGGTCAGATGCCAAATGCTTCATAAAAATACAAGTTACATTCAGTGACTATCACTGACTCACTGTCATTTTGATAGTACCACTTCATTTTGATGTTTCACTCTGGCACTTTTAAAAGAGAGGGTGTCCTATAAAATGTGAGACCTGGGCAGTGGGAAATTTGGGGCTCTTCACGCTCTTAGGCCGTGCTGTAAATCATTATTTAGATTGCTTTATAGTTCCCTTTAACAGGCGTCTTTTTGTTTGCTGGCTTGCTCTAGCTATGTGCTAGAAGTGCACATCAAGCTGAGTTATAGAAAGTTTCTGACAAGTTTCAGGTGTTTCTGTAGATGAAGTTAGGAAAAGTTATTAGCTTATTAAGCAATGCAAAAACTTTTTAACATAATATAGCACACTTTTACTTTGTAAAAGAAAGAAAATATTTGATGAAGATTTGGATGTACATGTCTGAAAAGTCTCTGAAACATGGCCTTTAAGCCAAAACCAAAGGATTCTTCTGAGAAAACTGTTGTTGTGTAATTACACAGCCTCTCATAGTGGGTGCTCCAACATTTGTCATTATAATAACAATATTCATAGAATGAAGGGAACAATAATATATATAAGGAAGATGAAAAGGAGATTCATAGTTTTTACGCAGATTATACAGTTTGCAGTTGAAAAGCTGGTCCAAGAGCCTGAAGGTATTTCTTCTGCTTAGCAAAGTTGAAAATGGAAAGTTTATCCATAAAATGGAATTACTGACTTCTCATGTGTTTCTCACTTTCTATATTTTTGTTAAGAATTTAAAAAGAAAATAAGCATGGAAGAGAAAGAAGTTGTAAAAACTTAAAATGAAAACAGGAGAAATGGGAAGAAAACAACAGCTTGCTTTCTCTCAAAATCTGATTCTGTAATCCTTTACAGTTTGTCTGAATATTAGCTGCAGCTTTCAATCACCTGGATTTCTTGATTATTTTCACCAGTAATTTTTGAATTGAGCACCAAGTGTTTTAACAGAATTGGACTCTGAGGCTCTGTTCCATATAGTTTCCATTAATCTGTGAGTAAAAAATTACTGAATTGTCCCAGGCATCAGCATGACAACAGCTGCTCACAATGGCTTGCTTTATGCACTCTTATTGGGAAATGCTTTTAAAATGAAAGTCTTTCCTGAGCACTACCTAGCTACCATGATAATTTTCCATTTCCAGCACTGTTTGTAGCATTTTAAGTGCAGCAGCGAGTTACATCATTAGAGTGCTGCAGATCAGTGTTAAAAATGCTGATTGGCAGGGAAGTGGGTGTCCTCTGAAAAAGCAATTGCTGACAGTTACTGTTTCTTTAATTATCCATAATGATTTAGATAGGTTTGCCAGCATGCTCCGGGGATTTAGATATTTAAGCAAAGATGTGAATTAAGTAGTGGAAGGTTCTTCGGAGGTATTTAGAATCCATACTTCAAATCTTATTTATTTCAGGTAGTCTGCTATAAAAACATTAATATGATAAATCTTTCTGAGCCCTTTTGTCTATTTTGGAACCCTGTTTTAAGAAGCTGGTTTTTTGGTTTCCTGATGTTTATTTACTGTGATGCTGGGAAGGATTTTTTTTCAGTGCCCAAACCTATTCCTTTTGAAAACAGACCCTGCACAGGCCAGGACCTTCTGCCTTTTCTTGGTAACTTTGGTGGCAATTTGGGCTGCTTTATGAGAAGCACTTATTGATGAATCATACGAATAACTCCCCCACTGAGCATGTGTGAAGGTTCAAGTTCATTAGAAAATGTTGATTTAAGTAGAAGGTGAGAAGATTCAAAGTGATGTACTCTGAGAATGAACGTTTTTTTGCCACAATATTTGTTATTTCCACTTCAGGTAATGTTTTTAATTGTGTTTAGTGTCAAAGAACATAATGGAACTTAGGTCTCTTTACTGGTTGACTACAGCTTAAAAATTAGTTACTTTTCATTGGTGATTATCAAATATGCCACAGAAATAATATTTTTTTTTAACACTACCTGCAACTGTTGGATATGCTATACTTTGCAGTACCTCTTAAATAGTAAGGAATAGTAAAAACCTTTTGCAAGTTCTTCATGGTTGTTTTTATCTATGCTTAAACACCTTGTTTGTTTTATTTCTGTTGGAGTACATGTGTACAACAAGAGTTTGTGTAGATTTTGAGGATTCTGTGGACTCTGAGGGTTGAACTATAGTTGTGTTGCAAGCTTTTATTCTGCCCCCCCTCAAAGGGAAGCAGAATGCTCCCATATTGGGTGAGTGACCTCCAACAAATAAAAGAACAAAATGAAGTGCTAAAATATAAATTTACGTAACATGCCTGCACAATCTGAAATAACAAAGACTAACTGCCAGTGTCTGATGCATTATCCATGAACAAAAATAGATGGTACTGGGCTAAATTATTCTGCACATACATTTAAAAGGCCTTACTTGACAAGAGCATGCTTTAGAAGGGAAGCAGTAATCTTTTTTTGTAATGACCCTGTCAGTATGGATGTTGAAATTGCTGTGTTGGCTTTCAATCATGGATATCTAAGAGAGTGTGAGGGTACATAAATACAGAGTCAAATTCTTCTGTCAGACAAAAGTCCAGCATGTCAGGGTAATTGAGGCCAAAGTTGGTGCTGCCACTCTAATGGATGGCTCGGGCTTGCATATGGATTTCACTTTGGAGCTGCTGGTGACGTGCTGTGAAGGAACTGCAACACCAAAGCCTGATATTGGTTTGTTTATGTGAACCTTCAGTGCATACTGCAAAAGATTGAATGAATCCTTATGTTGTGTGGACTGTAACAAGGTCTTTTACTGAAGCTTGTTTGCTTAAACAAAGGAGCAGCTTGTTTTCTTTAATTTGTGGTACCCTCAAAACTCAGTAGTCTCAGAATCCACAGTAGCCCATGTGAACAGCCTTATGAGTCAATTAAATTGCTTGGCCTAGTGGTGTAAGCTATCTTTAAATAATGTGTGGTGGGATTTAGCTGAAGACAAAAATTGTAAATATTTCTATTTGAAGAGAGACAAAATCTTTAAAGCGAAACAAATTCTCCTAGACTCAGCGCTTAGGCCTCGGTTTCTCTGGGACTGGTTATTTGCTATTTAGCAGTGATGTGTTGTTCACTCTTCTAGACTTATTGTAAAATGCCACTTAGAAATGAGAGAATATTTTATAAAGTGATGCAGACATGGAGAAATAGAGCTCTGGTAACATGACACTTGGAAGTACCGCTTTTGCAATATGCTACGGTGACAAAAATAAAGCCATGACTTTGACATCATTGTTCCTTAAACATCAAGATCTTTGAATCAAGCTTATTTGTCACATGAGAAGTGAATCCACTGATTTATGATTTATTAACAGATTCTAGATGTCTTGTTTTATATAGGAAATGTGCTTGACTCTTATGTTTTACCTGTTTGGGACAACCTCTATATGTTGCCTTAGTTTTGTCCTAGTCCTTTTAAGATAAGAGGGCAATAGCTTTTAACAGATCCTATTATTTTTATGTCCTAATGTTGTGGACATACATGAAAAATGTGAAATCATGGGGCCACATTGCATGGTCATTCCAGTAAGAGAGGTGTTTATACTTAATCAATTTAAATTTCATTGGAAAAAAAGGAAGTGACAGCTGCAAGTAGCTGCTAATTATATCTAGCCCCCAGTAGATGGAAATATTGCTACAACTTTAGTGATTTCAGTATCGTGAAGTTCTTCTGTTTCAGGGACCTCATGATTCTTTCCGTCTTAACTTGTTGACAACCATAAATCTTCTAAGCTGGTATCATAAATGTTATTGCAGAATACAAATCGGATGTCTTTTTTTGGCTCTCATCATTATTCACATCTGTTGAAGTTGTACAAATATATTGGGTAACAGAAAATAGGCATTTCTAATTAGGGTCAGAATGTAACTAATCTATCTGTAACTGGGCTGGTTATCTGTGATGACAAACTGATACACAAGGAAGGTGAAAAAACTTTGTTTGGTTTCTAGTTTCGATTTATACCTCAGTTGTATAAATTATTTGGTGGGAGGGGGAGACTGCAGTACAAATTAGGGGTCATCAAATATTTCAGTTTGTATTATGTGCTGCAACACATAATTATTCTATTAATTCTATTATTATCTATTATGGGCCAAAACTAAAAATGTTGCTGTTAAAGAAAGAAGAAATGGAGGCTGCTTAGAATTATTTGACTGTGGTGACTCTTACTAAAGAAAGCTAAATAAAGGATATAATATATGTATGTCTGAATATATGTGTATAAACATATATATAATATAGGTAGAATAAAAAATAGAAAAAAGATGGATAGGTATGAAAAAATAAAGCAGAAAGATAGATGCAAAGAAATACACATTCTGCCTGGTATAAGCTCGTATACTTATATACATAGTAGTAAATAAAAATGGAAACTAGAATAATATGGGACAGTTGTAAAAACTAGGACTGGATGTTATCTTTTTGGTTTGCCCACAGGCAGTTCAACTTGCACTTATTCCTTACAAAGCTTTGTCTAAACTATTTCTGAAAATATCCAGTGAAAGTCCATGGGTTCCCTCACTGTCTGCTCCAAAGCTATCTTGACCATTAGGTAATTATGGTAATTATCTTGGTTCATAACCTGAGTCTTTCCTGATTAACTTCAGCCTGTCTTGAGCCATCCTAACTACAGCTAATAGAGAAAAGAGCAAGTTCCCATCTCAACTGTAACTGCTCTGGCATTCTGAGGTCTGCTCTTCAGTCAGTACAATGTGGTTTTGTGGCAAAATAATAATGGAAAGGTCGACCATTGTTCTTTTCATGCTTGCCTACTGCCACATGTATAGATGGCAAAGGTATGGGGAGAATAAAATTTTAATTCTGCTGATGCAAAATAAATCCTACAGGAGCCCAGTAGTTTTACATCTATTTTGGATACCAGCTCAGCGGAGTGGGGGGGAAGACCTGTCAATAAAAGATCTCTCTCAAATGCCCACTTTAGGATTATGAATTCTCCTGGTCTTGTTTCACCCTTCCTGCTTAAAATTATGTTCCTTCAGATTGGGATTGGAGGTGCTTTTATGCTACATATGATCACCCTTCCTAAGTGTTACAATAAGTGCATTTGCAGTAAGCTATTTGCAGACCATGGGGGAGGATGAGAGGAGAGGCCAGGGGAGCTATGGAAGAGATTAACTTGCTGATGAAATATTCCATGAACAAAATAAAGGATAAATCTGAATAAATTATTTGCAGCAGTGGCTTGGTTTCCAGCTGCACCAGCAAAGAGATAGTATGTTCCAATATCATTTATGAATTCATTTACAAAGACCTACAGTATTTAAAAAGCTGATGAGTAGGTCACCAGTGTAAAACTGCTTTGAAAAACCCAGCATGAGTTTTTCCACAGAGAACATCAGATTCCTACATGCTTTTCAAATGCTGTGTTTTTACGAACACTATTCTCATTTTAAATTGTTAATAACTTATCTAAAACTTTATGTGGTTAGAAAAGTATGCTAATACTAATGAATATTTTAAAGTATGAAAATGCTTTCTATTCCAGTTTTTAAGCCAAAATAAAGGAGTAGTGAAATATTGCAAAATGTCTGTACATTAAAATGGTATTTTTGAAATTATTTTGAAATAATTTGAACAGATGCATTAAATTCACACATCAAAGCCTCCTGTGAATTTGTACATTAATCTCTGCTTTGGTCACTGCTCACAGTTTCTTTCCCCTCCCAGAGAGACCAGTGTTTGTGGATTCCCAACAAAGTAAATTTTAGGGTCTGCTTCAAGTCATTGTTGTGGGCTACTCTATTTTCTTATGGTTTAAGGTTAGGAATAGTTCAACAGTAAAACAGAGATGTAGTTCCTTCAGAAAAAAAGGGTGTGTTTTCCCCTAAGGTGCATCTTGCCTTCAGACTTAGAGCCCAAGGTCTGTTATTGTCTTTTGATGTTCAGTGGTACGTAAGCACTTGGGCTTCTACAGCCCTGTAGATGTTTAGCCAGAAAATGATTATCTCAGTTCCTCAGGAAAATGGAAAAGACTTGATCTGCCTTGAGCCAGGAGTACTCAGGCCCATTTTAGCTGCTGCCTTTTTTTTTTCTTTTTCCCTGATGCATTTTCACTCCATGCAATCAGACCACGTGTCTGATTTTTGGGAGTAAGGGTTGGTATTGGGCATATGAGTCTGCAAGGTTTCTTATCATGGTATCCAGTTCTTGGATTGTTGAATGAGACAGGGGCAATAGGAATTTTGTTATTTATCTTGTTTTCAGTTATAGTTACACTTTTAGCAGAGTTTATTTAGAGGTATTGCGAACATCTAGGGAAAAAACCAAAATCTCTGCATACAATACTGTAAGCAAAGGAGATTTTGTCAAGGACTTTATTTTATTATGCTGCATCCTGTCAAACTCTAAGCTTCCCCAGGAAGACGGGGGAAAAAAGCTGGTTGGTTGTCTCTAGGCCACAGTTATCTGAGGGAAGTAGAAGAGTAAGTGATTGGACAAAGTAGTGATGCAAACTCAGGAGAAAAATGTATGCATGTCTTAAGAAAAAATAGAAAATTATGCATGCTTCCTTTGTTGGCTTTATGTGTTATCAAGGGGCATCTTAAACAAGGTGGAATTTGTCCTTTCTTGTGGACTACAACCAAGGAGAACTAATTATCAGGAAAAGTTTTCTCCTGTGGACTCAAAATCAGTCTTTTGGTCAGAATAAATGATAATGGAAAAGTATGGTTATTAAGTCTGATGCATGGTTTCTAGAGAATAAATCTGAAAGGTCATTCAATAGGGTATTATCATACAGAAGCTTTCAAGTCTGCAGATTGTGATTTGGTTAATAAAATATGCTGAATATATAACAAATGTTCATCATGTATGCTTCCCTTATCGCTGTTGAATCATTAAATGAGAAAATGTAACTCCCAAGAAACTTTAAGATGAGGATAGAAGTGAAACTCTTCCTCCCAAAAAGCCAATCTATTTCTGTGAAAAACAAAATGACAACAAAAAATCCTCAAAGCCTAATTAAAGTATTTTACAGGCAGGGACTGCTGCTAAAGCATTTTGCCTGCAGGATTTGGGACCAGAGGGAGCACAGAGGTGACTGAGCCTCGAGAACAGCCCGAGGGTGCTGCAGGCTCTGTGGTGGCACTGCCACAGGAGGCTCCTGGCTTTTGATTTTAGTGCCTCCTATTGAACCTGCATACCTGAAATCACTGAGGGCTAGTAGAGGCTGTTTAGGAAGTTCATCCTCTGCCAGATCAACTGGCAAATGCAACAGAAGAGATGGGTTTTGGGGGATGGGGGTGTGGCAGGAGAAAGAAGAGCGATGTGAGCAATGAAGTCTTACCCACTCCCTGCACTTTAAGACTGGTCATGGTATGCGTTTGTTGTTTTGTTTTGGGTGGTTTTTTGTTTGCCTTTTTTTTTTTTTTTAAGGTCGTTAAACCTTTATCTAAAATGTTTGAGCTTTTCTTTTGTTCATTTTTGTTTTGCTTTTTTTGTTTTTCAGTAAAGCTGGGATGAGCTTCCATAAGCTTCATAAGCAAGGCTTTGAGTTCCTTTCTAGTGTATTATTAAGTGCTTAATTTTAAACCTCCCTGCTGCATAAATAAATGCACTGCATCTGACCATGAAGATCAGTTCATCACCTCACTTACAGAATTTTAGAACAGAGTATTCTTCATTCTTCGTGTCTTTCCTTGCATGCCAGCAGGTATTCCTTATCTAATGATTCTTCCTGTTCCCCTGTGGGCAGTTTCCTACACGTTTTTGGAAGGGTCCTGCCCTTTGAAGGGACTATCTTGAATTAAAATTAAGTTTCAAAGAGATTGAAGGCTTTTATTAAATTTCAGACATATGATCTTGACTGCCTTTGAAAATTTGAGTCCAGTGGCACACAGAATCCAAAGCATCTCCTCTACCATGCTGCCTGGTTTAAGTTATTTTAATGGGCTTCAGTATGTAGGTAGAGTGGAAAAGAAATTGTCTACTGTGATTCATTAATATGATTTTCCTTATTTTTTTAAATTTATGGATTAATGCTTAAGTATCTATATAAAAAAAAAGTATTCCTTGTCTTGTTTTCCTTCCCTTCCTTTGACAAACAGTGAATGTGTCTCAACTCCCTCTGATTCTACAGCGGTGTTGGAAGGAGAAACAAACATTTTTCTTTGCTGAAAGGATGAAGTTTTAGAACACTTTATAGCAATTGATTCAAATAGAAAAGCTTGTTAAAGAAAAAAACCAGTATTTATGTTTAACCCATAGTTTTCCTTTTAGCAAAGGATCAAATACGAAACAACCCAGGGAGGCAACATTAATGTAAAATAAGGTGCTTCACTTAAATTTAGAAAAATTAGAGGTTTTATTCTTGAGCTTTTCTAAGGGCTGTGGTGTGATTTGAGGGGTGAGTTTTCATGCCTCTCTTTTCTCACTGTGGAAATGGCCATATTCCTGCAAACCGATTTTATTAAATAATTTTCAGCTTCTTTTGCAATGAAATTTTTATTTGAAGTACATTCTTAGAGCAGCTCTTTTTATGAAAACTTGTTAACAAAGAACAAAAATGAGCTAAAGAACATAACATTGACTGGGATCTCTTGGATTGTGGCATGCAAGTGGATAACAACTCAAGTTCAGTTTTTTGTTATTTCTCAAATAATTCTTCCAGTGCACTGAGGCATTTAAAAGGAAGGATTGATGTATTCCTGGGGAATTCTAGCTGGTTGGAAGCAGAATTTTTTGACTCTTTTGTTTTAATGATTGTGAGAAAGTGAATCTAGGTGAGTATTGTCTTTTGAGCTGTAAAGAGAGGCCTCAAACTTGACCAAAAGTATTGAAGCTGAAGAATCTCTGTAGGTACAGGGAGAGCAGTCAGAGCTGTGCTGCCCTGCCAGATGAAAGATTTCCATAGCCTTGTCTGCTACAGCCTGGGCTGGAACAATGAAATTCATGTTCAAATGTTATGTATAGAGTGCAGACTTCTTGCTGTAGGCCATATCAGATAAGAGTTCATTCATGGTTCAGTTCTTAATCTAGTTCTTTTTGATGTCAATGTTTAATTTTGTCAAGGGAGTATGAGAATATGCCACTGCCAAATCCAGGGATGCTGTTGGTGTTTCACTTGATCTCTAGCATCGTGTTGTAAATGCAAATCCTTGGAGGACATGACTGGCATTGAATGAGTATGATACATCCTATTTGCATTTTGGGATGCTGTGGGGATAAGAAAATGGCAAAACAGAAGCCTGATTTGGACATAAGGTTTGTACTGCCTTTAAAAGGGAGTGGTGCAAGATCTCTCTGGAATTTTAGTTAATTTTCTCCAACAGTGTCTTGCCAGCTGGGGGAAAACTTCCATGAGTGCCAGTGCTTCACATTGTGTAAAAAAATGTGGTGTTAAGTGTACCTTTTAGGTGGGGAGCCAGTCTAATACAGATTTTGCTGGTAGTAGCATTGCTACTAAGCTTTCCTACCTTTTCCCTCCATCTTCTTAAAAGCATTTTGGAACTTGAACTATTTGGAGCACAGTTTGGCTTCTCAGGTGGACTTAAGAAGACCACAGAAGTTCCAGTGATGATGTCAAGACAGGGACAGACAGGTTCGTTGACATCACTCATTAAATTTAGGGATTGAGGATATCTAACACCAGGGTTGAGTGAGGATCAAAAAAGGGAGTGGTGGTTGCTGGGATGAGGAGGAGGCAAAGGGAGCTTTGAGGTCCATCCCTCTCCACGTGCCCTCCGTGCTTACACAGACCTGCCTCTGCTCCAGGGGTGTGCAGAGCAGGAGCAGGGAACTTCAGGCAGGATCACAGCGTGGGCAGCCTGGGCTCACTGCTAACCTAGTTCCATCCACAGCTAGACTTTCTAAGCTTTCCTTTCAGCAGTTTTGTGGCACTGATTATTTATGCCTTTAATATTCTAAAAAAACCCACTTAAAGCTACAGTAAATTTCTATCTACATAATGTATTTCCAATAGGTTATGTTTGTGATATCCATGAATAATCAGATTTTTTTGGTAGATGTTATAGTTTCATGATAGAAAACATATTTTGAATGAAAATCATGGCTGCCCTGGACCAAATTTCCTAAAATTACCAGTATGAATATATGTATATATAGGGGTGTGTGTATATAAATATATGTAAAAGGTGGGCTCAGTGTGTATTTTTAGGTGTACATTACATCAACTTATTGAACAAGATGCCAGTTGTATGGAATTTAACAAGGTTAAGTGCACTTCTCAGAATCCAACAAATCTTTGTCCTCATAAAATTAAGATTCATGAGAAGATACAACTTTCTGGCAAGTCAAAAATGTGCAGAACTTGCTTAAAATAAGAATCCTGACAAAAGGCTTTGTAAATTAAAATTCTTAAATAAATTGTGGAGTTTTTGCAAGATTTTTTTTTTTTTTTTTTTTCTGTTGAGAACAAATATTCTACAAAGCAGTAAAGATACTCTTGTGCACTGCAGCAAAGAGGTTCTTGCATTTCAGTGTTTGAAAGTTGTTAGAAGTGTTATTTATTAGTTGTCTGAAATACAGATACAAACCATTAGAGCAAATGAGCTCCTAATTAAAAGAAGGCAAATTTTTGTTGTTGGGTATTGAAAGAGGAGAAACCTAGCATACAACTGGGATTTTTTTTTCTATACAGTTTTATTGGATGTGCTAGAAGAAAAGTGGTTATTGGCCTTAGAAACCCTGAGAATAAAGCCACGAGTTTTAATTAACAAACACAAATCGGTTGTTAAATTTTTGCTCTTATAAATACTAAAGATTGACCTCTGAATTTCTAGAAAATTAACTTAAAAATTGACTAGAAAATTAACTAGAAAATTTTTGTGCTTTGGTTTAAAGAGAACATTCTGGCCATCTAAGCAAACTTTCCACATCAAATTTGAGATCAGTGCAGGTTCATTCCAATAAGTGGAGAGTGTACAACTGGAAGGATCATATGTCATTAAATAAATACTTTTTTTCAGGTAATTGTGTAGTAGATAATTGGCTCAGAATTCAGATAGTTTTTGTGCCTGTGCCTCATAACCAGGAGAGTTTTCATTGTGCCTTATTAAAAACTTCAGTGGAATGACTGAATAAAGCCTGCTAAACCACCACCCCAAGCCCCAAAACGTCAGTGCCCTAAGATATTCCTGAGATAGCAAGAGATTTAAGTGCAGCCATTCAAAAATTGGTTTTTGTTTTTTCTTCTACTCTGAAACAGTTTTAGAGGTATGTTTGATTTGCTTTAAAATGATTAAAAGGGATTAATATAAACATTTCAATTGACTATTTGCTTTATCTGTCAATCCTCATGTCAGTAAGCCTTGGTTTAGTGCCAAATCAGAAAAAAAAAGTCACTTTGACTTGTGGTGACCAGGGTTATGCCACCTGCAGTCCTACTGTCATCAGCTTTTGTACAGGTAGAAGCTGATGTGCAACAGGAATTGGTTGCCACTACTTTATACTGACTCTCCTAGTGTGTCCTGTTGCTGCTCCCTTTTACAAGGGAGTTGTTTGTTTCAGGAGTTATAGCAGTATAATGTTAATTTAAACCTTCACTTATTGTTATGGTAACTCTTTCATATGGGCAAATGATGGGAAGGATTGTAAATTAAGGCTTGTTGTTATTTAGATAATAAAATTTGAATGTGTTAAGGTACTCTACGGCATCTTAGCACTTTGTTCTTACCCACCAACAGGAATTTTTAAAAATCAGTGTTCACAGTTGGACTTAAGCAGTTTAATAGTAATTCCTAGTGTTTCTTCAAAGTCCCTGTGCTTGCTGTAATGAGCTCCAGTCTGGCACATTCAGTTTGATCCAAGTCTGGCCAGCCTTGTTAAGGGATGCTGTGCTATCCACGCAGGGCTGTGCAGGTTTAGGAGGCAGCTTTGCACGAATCTGTCTTGCATGCTGCAAGCATATGGAGATCTGCTTCAGTAAAACAGGTTTTCATCCTATTGCCATCATTTATTCAAGGGAGGAATAATGGACCCTCATTTGTTACACAGCATAATGAGAGAGAAAGCAGACTTCTATTTAAACATTTATTGAAAACAAAGTAAGTGTTTTTATTTCTACTATTTCTCCACACTGATTGTTTCAGAAACTTTTTTTTGTTAGTTGTTTTTTTTTTTCCCTCAGTTTCTGTTTTCAACTTCTGCTTATATTTCCTCAAACTTAAAGCTACAGTAAGAACAGTTCCCCTCAAGAGTAAAAGGGATCTACTGGGGCTGGTTTGGTCCATCT
>NW_008238644.1:1500516-1501859 GCF_000691975.1 Corvus brachyrhynchos
TTTGCTCATAGGCTTGACAAGCTGGTAATGAGGGCTTTAAACTAAAGGTGCCTGTGAAGGGGAATCTCAACCCACCTCACTCCTACCAGTTTGAATCCAGTGCCAGCAAGATATGCCCAGAGGAAAAGGGGAGATACAACTCCCATTTTGGAAAAGGAAGAAAAAGGAAGACTCAAGGAACTACAGGCCAGTCAGTCTCCCCTCTGTGCCTGGCAAAATGATGGAGTAGATCCTCCTGGAAGCTGAGAAGGGACATAGAAAATAAGGAGTTGTTTAGTGACAGCTGACATGGCTTAACTAAGGCTGAATTGTGCCTGACAACTTTGGTGGCCTTTTATGATGAGATGACCGCATTGGTGCATAATGGAAGAGTCACTGACACCATCGGCCTGGGCTTGTGCAAAGCACCTGACACTGTCCTGCTCAAAATCCTTGTATCTAAATTGGAGAGACATGGACTTGATGGATGGAGGGGGGTCTGGGATGACCTTAAAGCCCCCTCTAGTCCCTAAAGGGGCTCCAAGAGAGCTGGAGAGGGACTTTTGGCAAGGACATGGAGTGGTAGCACAAGGGGGAATGGCTTTAAACTGGAAAAAGGCAAGTTTAGATTAGATATTAGGAAGAAATTCATCCCTTTGAGAGTGGTGAGGCACTGGAACAGTTTGCCCAGAAAGGTTCTGGGCTTCCCATCCCTGAAGTGTTCAAGACAAGGTTGCTTGGGACTTTGAGCCACCTGGTCTAGTGGAAGGTGTTCCCCCTCCTTGGCAGGAGGGTGGAACTAGATGATCTTTAAGGTTTCTCCCAACCCAAACCATTCTGTGATTCTGGTTTGCTATTTCCAGACTGAAATCTCTTTGGATTTACAAATATTAAAATAACCATTAGGTAAAAAGGACTTTCATTTTCTTGCAGTTATCACACAAATATTAATTATTACACTTCTTTCTACTTTGTAGACCAAAGAGCACTTTGCTAAGGGAGGAAAAAGTGTCATGAAGGGAGAAATATTTTTTTTAAAGTAAAGTGTATCAGTTTTAGGCATAGATTATATGGATATTTACTCTAATGATGGTTGAGTCTTGGGGTATGTGTACTGTGGTTGTCATTGGCAACTTAACATTAGGTTCCTTGGGTAATTGCAGCTGGTACTGTGTCTGACTGGTAAAAGCAGTATCATAGTTCTGTAGTCAGAAGTGACTAATAGTAGGGTTTTTAATGCCTCCCACTGCAAAACAGTGTGTCATTACAGCACTTTCTAAATATATCTCATCATGCATTTATCTTTTCCTGTGCTGATTGACTCCTATTCTCCTGAGACATACTTAAATGTCATTTTATCTTTT
>NW_008238644.1:1501891-1517119 GCF_000691975.1 Corvus brachyrhynchos
AAAAGAAAAGGTAGAAGAATTTCAAGCCAGTTTTGCTTCTTTTTTGGCAAGTGCTAGTTTTAGTATTATTATAATTTTTAGTAAAAGGAAATCACATTGATTTGAGGGGGTATTTGGAGACTATTGGCTGATTGTCCTGTAAATTTGTTTTCAATTGTCGAGGTAATGCATTATTGCACTCCAAATGGTTGCTTTGCCATTTTTTCTTTACTGTAGCTGCAAAAAATATTTAATATGTTTGGAAAGGAAAAAGCTGAGCACACCACTGTGCCTTAACAACAGATACATTCAATGACAGATGGCTATGCATGTTGAGTGTTGTTTTAAGCTATAATTGGATGTTTATATAAGTATGCTTAGTCAGATATGTGTAATTAAGCTATCTTGTTAGGTAGGCTTATTTACAGGGCAGTCCAGGTCTCAGAGATGTCAAAAGTAATGGTTATAGTGGACTTGTTCTGTTGAAACACTTACCTAAACAAAACCCAAATAGAAGCATCTGCTGTTTTCAGTTATTGCTGTTTACTGTGAGGCCTTCAAAATCAGATGAAGATGAAAATTAAATGACACAAAATGCCATGGGAGGTTTTGTCTGCTCTATTTTTAAGCCTCAAGCCATGGTTTGTGTCTGAGAGAGGGAATGAGAGAGAGTCACAAGTGACGTTTATTCTTAACACAGCTGGTAGCTTCCTTATTGTAATGAGGTGTAATAGAAGTGCAGAAGAAACCAGTAAGTTGGTGGATAACTAAGCAGAGCTGTGAAAATTGATATGGTTCTCTGAAATCCATTCTTACTGAGTAACATCCTGAATTCACTGTGAAATACAGGAAAACTACCCAGTCAATGAGCACAAGGTGTTCCTGTTTCTGGTGGTCACTAACCCCAAGCTGCAGAAACACCAATGTGCTGTGCTCATCTGCTCTTGCTGTGATGTGGAAGGAGTGTTTTCTCCATGAGATAAAATGTTTTTGATCTCTGAAGCTGACAAGAGAACTGGGACGTTTTTTGTTTGGTCACTTACGAGGTGGCCTGACTTATGATTATTTAGTATAAGGATGTTTTTCTCTTAGTTATTCTGTTCAATTTACCACTGCTCTATGCTTGTAGAGAGCAGAAAGCCTTCATTCTCCTTTCATATTATGAAAATATAGAAAAGCAGCAATTTTGGAAGAACTCCTCATGTTCAAACCAAGGGTTTAATTAGTTGCTATATTAACATGAAACTTGGCTTAGGTCTTTAAATTAATCCAAAGTGCTGAACGTGTCAAAATGATGAAAAATGTGTTCTGTACTTGCATTTCTATTACAATAACTTCAAAATGTGATTGTTAGTGATTAATATATTCTTTATGGACTTGCCCAGAAAACAGCCTTTACACATAAAGGCCAAGGTGTTTTCCATCATACAGTTAAGAATGAACACCAGTTTTACCACCAATGTGACATTAGGAGAAGTATAAAACAAGACCTATGTTGCAGGTTTAAACTAGGAGGATTATTTTTTTGAATGCTTGCGTGTTTTCTATGCACAAATCATACCAACTTCCAACAGAAGCCCTCTTCTGGCAGAATATTTTTAATAATACCTAAATATATTTCATATTCTCTTCACACAGTTTTCTTCAGCAAGATGGGTTTGCTGGAGGTACAGTGATCATCAACTCTTTTTCCTCTGAGCAAGACTGTGATCACTAAAAGAGCATTTGCTGGTGCCCTACCTACTGTAAGTACCCAGAAGAATCTTTGCTTTTGGCTCTGTATCCAGTCCCCACAGAAATTTTGGATTACATGTAGTTCCTAGGTTTGTGCCTTGCTGCAAGTTCTATTTAGAACTGTGTGGTCTGAAATTTCCCTGTTGTTTTCTCCAGGCATTGAATAAGGAGGATGCTGTATTTCTGAATTATTTCTAAGAGGGAGAGGCTTCCTAATTAAGTGCTTTAAGCTCAGGCTTTCCAAGTATCTTGCTGCATCTAGTCTGGAATCTTGAGCAGTTACAAGGTGATTTCAAGTTGCTGGGCAACCAGGAATGCAGTAAATTTGGAAAATATCAGTATTTCCCCCCATAACTATTCCCACGTCTTTATAAAGTCTGACATATGGATTACTCTTTTGTGTTTTCTGTGCATCATCAGTAAGCTTAAAATGTCAGGGGTTTTTAAAAATTGATTTGATTTCCCTTCAAATGAAAAGACAACATAAGTACCATTTAAAATGTTGTCATATTTAGATTATGGAACAGAATTTGTTAGAAAATTATTTGGAGCTTTAACCCTTGATCTTGGTCATTTCAGGTATGTTGCCTTCAAAATCTATCAACTTTCAAATATTGTTTGATACAAATGGTGAGTTGTAACTAGAATTTTGTTTCTCTGTTCCTAAGGTGAATTTTTCATGTTACCTCAACTCTGTGGCTACATATAAGAAAAAATGAAGCCCTGCAATGTTGCTTACAGTTGAGTATTGACACTTGGTAGTAGAAATGAATTTATTCCATACAGAAATTCCTTCATTCAGAAGTTTATCAGTGTATTTTAAGCTAGAAAACCAAATACCAATATTTTCCTGTTGTTTACACAATATCCTGAGTTGTAAGAGACTCACAAGGATCATGGCAGCCCAGCTTCTGGCCCTCTAAGGACCACTCCTAGAATCTCACCATGTGCCTGAGAACTTTGTCCAAACACCCCTTGCACTGTCCAGCTTGGGACCATGACCACTGCCCAGGGGACTGGACTCTGTTCCAGTGTCCACCCACCCTCTGTGTGAAGAACTTTTTCCTAATATCCAACCTAAACATCTCCTTCCCCAGCTTCATTCCCTTAGGTGCTGTCACTGGTCATAAGAGTGAAGAGATCGGTGCCTGCCCCTCCTTTTCCCCTCAGGAGGAAGTTGCAGACCACTCTGGGGTGTCCCCTCAGTGCTCTTTTCTCCAGGCTGAACAGACCAAGTGTCCTCAGCTGCTCCTCACATGGCTTCTCCTCCACACCCTGCACCATCTTTGTAGCCTCCTTTGGATGCTCTCTGGCAGCTTTATTTTTTCTATACAAGCCCAAAGTCCTCAGCTGCTCCACACAGGCCCTTGAGAGAGCCAACAGCACCTCCCAGTTTGGTGTCATCAGCAGCCTTGCTAATGGTGCATTCGACTCCTGCAGCCAGACTGTTGATAAATGTGTGAAAGCAAAGTTTGGGCTCAGTTTGATCTGACTGGGAAGCACGACTGTCTTCTATGAGCACACAGGTTGTTGCTGACAACATTTTTTTTTTTTTTTAAATTTGCACTTAGTACCAGATGAGATCTGAAGCAAAGCCTTAGCTTCACTAAGGTGTAAGGCACTGGAAAAGATTTTCAGTCTTTGCTTTCCCCGCTGGTTTGAATAATATGTTTTGTTGAAGCAAATTCAGATGTTTTCTTTTTTTGGTATTAGTTTTATCAATTACATATGTTCTTGGATATGAACTTTTCATCCTTGGGAATAGAGTATTGAGAGAAAACAAATGTTACTTCTTTTTTGCTCCTACCTGCCTACACAGAAGAGGGATGAAACTTTTTGGAAATGCTTTCCTTGTATCTTCAGACAGTCTTTTTTTCTGCTGTTGTCTATAGTTTTCAAACAGTTAGAAATGTCTGCACTAGTTTTGACATGGTCAAAGATCCTTTATTATTTTTTTCTTACTTTCAGTAAATAAAAAAGAAAACCTTACATTTTTGATGTTGCTGTCTGGTTGCTATGAATGTGAGGGAGAAGAATGTCCTTTATGTATTTCCTAGCACAGTTCATCTTGATTTAAAAAGAAAACCAGTGTCACGTTTCCTTAAAAAAAACCTGAAACCACCAAATCTCAGAACAAATTGACATCCTAAATAAAGGAGATGTGTCTTTGGATGGTATGCTAAATTAGCTTGGCCAGTGAGGAGGCATTAAAAGAATGAGTTCATTCTTCTGGGATTTGGGATTGTTTTGATTATTGTTTAAAAACAAAACCCCTAATTAACAAAATCCCCTAACGAACCAAATAAGAACCAGGAAAAGACCCCACCTCAAAGACTGTTAAAAACTTATTTTAGTATTTAAACATTTACTGTGTTTCAAGTAAATGTTAGCCATAAATTTTTTCAGATTAATAAACACTTTTGCTGTCACAGTCCTCATTTTCAGGCTTTTAATGTGTGTGCTGTGCAGCAGAGGTATTACCTATATAGCCCAGAGAGGAATTTGTATTAAAAAAAAAAAGCATAGATTTTGAAAAATTTGAATTTGGTCTTCACAAATTTCCCACTGATTTTTATCTTTCTACATGGTTGTGGAAGCCCTTGCAACTGGTTTGATGCAGTTCTTGTCATTGCTTTATTCTTAATACATGCTTTTAAAAGAGGAATTCATCCATTTCCTCTCAAAGTCATTGTGGGGGTGCAGTCATTTTTCACATCAAAGCCTACCTTTAGAAATGTTTGGAAATGTAGGCAGTATCTTTTAATCCTTTTTTCTTTGTGAATATTTTGTGCTAGTTTGAAAGCCTTAATTCTACTGTGACAACTTTGCACTCTTCTCTCTCTTTAATTGCTTATTGCTCTGTCTTCATATCCATGCTGTTGTTCTTAAACATACCTGTATGAGCAAAAGTATCTCTAAATATTATTGCCACTGCCAGTCCAGCAGTATGAAACACTTTTTTTCCTCTCAAAACATAAATTTGTGCTTCACAAAGTACATTAAAAATTTTAGCCTGTTTAGTCCAGACACTGTGTTAGGATTTCTATTTATCTGGCCTGGGAAGTGACTTTATGAATACATATCTATCTTTTTATAAATAAACCTGCATACTTATGTTTTCAAGTTAGATGAGGATGCAGAATTGATAGAATTTTTTCTGTTAGATCAAAGTTATATCAATTTACTCTCCTCTTTAAAAATAGATATAAAAACAAAAATCACTTTCTACTAATCACTTTTTATCAAACTAAAATCTGTGTTGTAGCATCTGTGTGTTTTGGTATAAGGATTTATTTGGCTTTTGTGGGGATACATCTCTATAAATATCTAGCAACGAGTGCTTTGGATGTGGGTAATTGGTGGTTGCCTGGTGAATTCAACCATTATATTTATCATAATTTTGTGTGCAGTCAAAATTATTTATTCAAATATAAATTCATTTGAAGGTAACTTCTGTCAGGCAGAGTATTTCACAAAATAATTTCCCCCTTTCATTCTTTCAAGTTGGCATGTATATCCATATCTAGTTACAGATGTATAGATAAAAAAAGTTCAAAGTAAAAGCTGAAATGTATGAAGCCTTTATGATCATTTTCTTATAAACTAATCTAAAGCAGCAACTACAGAAAACAAAATAGAAAGCACAAGTTTATTGTATTTTAAATAAGTTTGGAATTTTATTGGAATAAACTTTATTTAAGAGCTCCAGCAGTAAATTCCAGGTAGTGTTTACTTAAAATATTGCATGCTATGTAAGTGCAGAAGCCTGCCAGCTTCTCAGCAGAGTTTCCTTAGTCAATGGTCTATGTGGGAATGTGGCAGCATTAGTTTAAAGTTTAGATGTATTTTCTTGCACCTAATGTTCTCTGACTGTATGTGTTGTAAAAGCTTCTGGGAATCTGAAAGCTGCTAAATGTAAGTTTTGCAAATATTTCTGCAAAGCTTGGTATTTCTGGTTGAAAAATAGTGGGACCTTGCTGCTTTTTATTTTGCTGATAATTGTACCTGTATCCTGTATAAACAAGGAAAATGAGAACCTCATAAATGGTCTAAGCATTTTTGGACCTATGCTCAGCACAAGACAATTTCATGCATACTCATGCAATTATAGCCTCAAAAAGTCACTGATGTGTGTGTGAAGATTTTATTTCCTATTCCATGTCTAACTGGGAAGCTGCAGCCACCATACTTTTAGAATTTAATGAAACATTGAGCCTATTTAAAGAAATCCTGATTTTATCTTAATGTGTGAGATGCAGTAAAATTTGTACTTACTACCCATGTCTCAAATATTTTTATCAAAATTAATCCAGCATTTCTCAGCAAATGCAAATACCTAGTGGTCTCTTGAGCCTTTTCTTTCATCCTGAAAATTTTTCTTCTGTTCTGTTGATCAGTTTCTTCAAAAATTGAGCTAGATTCTTTGAAAGGCTTATCTAAGCTTAAAAAGCTTTCCTGTTAACCAGGAGTGCTTAATAAGGATGTAAAATTTTGTGAGAAACATATGTTTTAATGTGGTCTGCAGATGAAAGCAGTTGGAGGGTTATGATTTAGAGGCTGTTTTACCCTCAGTGGAGAAGCTAGAAACATTGTCAGAGAGAAAAGGAATGTTTTTATATTAATCATGTAAAGGTTATTTTTGGAAGAGAAGAGAAGGACTTCTGCTATCCAGTTCCTTAAAACAAAATGGGCCTTTCCAGGAGCAGAGATATTTGGTGTGCTCTGTGTGATAGAATTGAGTTAAATGTGGGTTTTCAACATTCCATTTTCTTTATAAGGTATGTGTACCATGTAAAAGAGAATTTTAAAATCATATCAGACGAACCTCAGGTGAAGTTATTTCTATGTAAAGTAAAAAAACTGCCAAAAAAAGTATAGTATCCTACTTATAAATGAAATGTTGGAAAAATGGCCTAATCTTTCTGAATTAAAATGAAGGAGAAAAGAAATCATAAATATGTAGTGATCCATAGTTAGTTTCCTGTCCTTCATTATTTTGTGGAAATTATATAGTTTAGACTGAGGAGATGATTCTGAAACATACTATATGAGAATATTTTAGAAATATTTTTCAGATATCATCACTGGAAAAAAACCTGAAGGGTCTTTTGGCAGTTGTCTTATGTCCTAGAAGGGTTGGAACAATTGCAGAGATAGAATATCTGACTTGTAAAGTAAGAATATACATTTGAACTTCTAAGCTCATTCCATTCCAAGCTGAAAAAAATCAAACTCTTATACACTTATGAGTCTTATTAAACACATTACTAAATGGCTCAGAACTGTTTCATTTTTTTTTTTTTTTTCAATAATGCTTGCCTTCATCACTGGGTGTCAAGGTGATTTATAAAGGAATTAAATGTTGTTACAGCAATTTGTCGAGTTGGGATGCTGACATGTAGAAAAGTCAAATGGTTTGCCAAAGATTACTCAGCAGACTGATGGAAAAGCAAGAAAAGGCTTTAATCTCTTCATTCTGAGTCACTGCAGTCCCATAATCATTGGGCCATGGAATGAAATGTGAAAGATTATAGAGGTTTTATTATATGATGCTGCTCCTCTCTTCCTGTGTTCTTAATGTGGGTATATGTTGACAGCTGACTGACATGTATACACATTTTTATTTGCTTATGTAACACTGAATCCTCTGTATCCTTTGCTGGTAACATTTCTCTTGTTTCATAAAGCAAACAGGAATGCAGCTTTCATACTTTCTTGCTTCATATATCCTTTACAGAGCTTAATCAAGATTATTATCTAAAGGCCTGTGCTTAATTCCCAAAATTACTGTTCTTGAAATCCATGGAAATGAGAAATAAGTTCCAAATTCATCTCAAGATCCGAGCTTTCCCTTTGAAATCTGGATTTTTATCCTTCTTAAAGTTCAGAAGTGTTAGAAATGTGGATTCACATTCATGATTTACATAAACAGAACTGGTACTTATGGCTTCCAAACTCTTTGGAAGAGACAAACATTATTTTCTGTATAGAATTTCATAGGAGTGTGGGATTTTTAAATTAAACTGGATTTGAAGAACACTGAATGGTAGTATCAGAGAAGTTTAGAGGTGCATATGGATTAATGTCTTCTCTTCAATGACTACGTCATTACACAAAACTCTTCTGCTTTTCTTAAGTATTAAAGAGTATATGTATATGCCTTTCAACGTGGAATTTTGATTTTTGTTTATATCTAGTTTCTTCTTGGAAAAAGCTCTTTTAACTGCACAATCTTCAAGATACAAACCTCTTCATGTGGGGCATTGGGGATAAGGGACCTTGTACTTACCACCAGGCAATACTTGCTCCCATCAAGCTGCAGATCCAGGAGAAAGTTTCTAAACTTTAATGGGCATGTGTAAACTTTTCAGTGGCAAGAGAGTGAAAATCTGCCTGTAAACATCAAACTTTTCTGAAGATTGGGTTTACTCTTGAAGCTAAGAGTGAATAAGCTGGGATGGATGAAGTAACTGCCTGCATTATGCACAGAAAAGAGGGGCTAAGGTGGGAAAATAGATTGGTGGAAGAGTAAGGAACTAGAGGAGTCCAGAAGGGCCTTGGAAGGTTGAGTTTGATTTCTCTGGGGATTTTCCTTCAAGACTATTGGCAGACTAACTCACAGTGTTCAGGGTGGGACAGGGGAGGAAGGGGGGGAGTTGAACTGAAGAATTTTTCAAGAGCCAATAAGAGCTGGAAAGGCAATAATCATTGAATTGCATGTTTTGCTTAGAGGCTTTAGGGGAAAGGGAGGGTTTGGAGCGTAGGGAGGGAGAAGTGCTGCGGAGCTGGAGGCTGGATGAGGCTGAGCAGGTGCTGCCAAGCCGGCAGTGTGAGGTCTGTGTGAGTTCTCTGCAGCTCTGGCAGGGCAGGTGGCTGAAGGCAGGGGTGGGCACAGGTGTTCCTCTGGAGATAGAGAGCACAACGCTGCTGAGGAGCTCTGGGGTCAGCCTTTCAGCAGGGATGTCACAGTCCCAGAGACTGCATTTCTAGGGAAAAACAGAGATAACATTATGATTTCCAATCACTTCGAAACCAAAGTATTGAGATTGTTCTGTTATCACTGGATAAAAAAAGTATCTATAACTGAAGTCAACAAATTAATGTTGCAGTCCTGAATGTGAATGATTGTTTCTGGCTTGCAATTAGTCCAGGTATTCAGAACTTACCATAAATGTAATATTTTATCTTTGACCTTGGTTTTCTTCACTCTGGAAGGGACAACACGTCTTCCCCTGTGCTTTATTTTATTTGAATAGTAAGTGGCAATAAGATAAACCTTCCATCTGTCTGTGTGGGAAAAAAATTACAACACAGGAAGCAGTGACACAGCCACTGCAGCTTGAGTTTACAGCTTCTGCATTTAGTCAAGTAAAATTGCTTTTAGCTGTCTAGATTTAGAATGTTTGTACATTGTGGAAAGGGGAAAATAACCTTCAAAAAATAATCCTCCCAACCTCTGTGATATCTTAATTTTTTTTGAGCAGCATGACCATTCACCAAGAGGTGTATGATATTTTACTGTGTTGAAAATGAAATATCCTGCCCTTGTACTTCTTTTTGATTGTTGCTGTGTACAATGGGAAAGTTAACAAAAATTGAAAAGGTCTCATATAAGCTGACAAAAAAAAAAATTAAGGTATTTGCATCTGACATTCCTGGCCTTTGTCTGGCAACATCATTCTGAAGGAAAGACAGAGAAGCTAAGATGAAAGAATGGCTCCAGCAGTTTGCAGTGAAAATTGTACCTGACACAGGTATGAGACTGGATCCCCTTCAGGAGAATGAAGTTCAGTGTTGTTCTATGGACTTGACAATTTATTCAAGACAAAATAATTGAAAAAACCCTTTTATACTAGGTAGTTCTTACTAGATTAGAACTCCAAAATGGCAGCTATTAAAGGAAAAAGAACATACTCTAGGAGAAGACCATCAGTGAGGTGACAGGCTGCTGGTCCTGCAGTGGTGTGGTTTCTAGCTCACTGCAGATGTACTCACTGTGTGACAGCATGCAGTGCTGGGGTGGGAATGGGAAATGGAGCCATGCTGAGCAGGAGGCTTTTGATAATATTGGTGCAACATTGGAGCAGTCTTGGATCTGTCTGATACAGTTTCTGATTATTTACAGATGCTTTTCAGCAGCGGTGTTTCAAATCTGACCTTGGTTGTACACGATTTTCACTTTGGCATCCATAAACCAGGGATATTAAATGCAAGCTGCTGAAACAACTGCTGTGCTCAGGTCCTCAGTGGTTGGACAGCACAACTCTTTGCTATCCTGCAAAGTTATTCTAGGCAGCACATTTTATTGCTTCTTAGAATTGTCACTTACAAAGTTCAGGAAATTCTGCAAAAGATGGAAAAAATAGTGGGACAAGGTCTTTTTCATCTTGAAAATTATTTTTATGTAATTGAGGTGCTAATTTATTTTGTCAGAATTTTCCATAACTAACACAAATAATCTGTCCAGCTGCAAAATTTAATTTCCTTATCCTTCTGTGGTACAGATTCCAAGATGAAAACAATGTGAAGCAGTTCCCTTGAAATGTACTCAGTATCTGAAAGTATGTAAAAGTCATTAAGTCTTGGTCTACAAGCATCCAGTGTTCATGTACTGTGGGGGGAGGAAGAAAGGCTCTTTCAGGACAATATTAATTCTATTTGAAAAGTTTAGATGAAATAAAAGCTTTTCTAACTGCTCTTAGGCAAACTGATGTGTTGCAGGTGCTTAAATTCAGACAAAAAAAACCTGATACACCCTGATGACCACAACAGCTGCTCCTCTGTGTAGTTTTAGTTTCCTTTCCTGTATCCAAAATGCTTGATGTTCATACACTGGAAATGAATTAGATGCTCACTGGTGACATTGGCTGTACTGAGCAAATCTATTGAAATAACTGGAGGAAGATTAGGAAGGTAGAAATAACATCTGTGACAATACTGTGCAGTATCAGTTGATGACTTTTGCTATAGAAAACTTGAAATTAGTATTTTCTCCTTATAAAAGGAGATATGTTGTAGGTGTGCAATTCTTTCATCCATGTGGATTTCCAATACGAAAAATCTTAGCTGTTAACCTTTAGCTTTCCTTGGAGAGGGAGAAGGAAAAATTTTGGAGCATAGGAATCATGTTAAATTTGGTGATAACATTAGGCATGAGTAGTCTGTCTGAAAGATGCATCAAATAGTTAAGCTCACTTTTAGTGTGAGTTGTTTTCAAAGCAGAAATGTGGAAATTCAGAGGCTGTAAAATGACAAATTTAGCAACGTAAGATCAAAGAGGCATGAGAATAGGGAAAAAGAAGTGGGTATCTTTAAAGTATATTCTTCAAATGTGACAACACCCCAAAGACTTCTCCCCAGCCTAGATAAATGTGAATTGTATATATTGTAAGAAAGTAAACAAGATTGTTTTTATAAAGCTGTTGCAGTGAGTTAATAGCTTATTGTACAATATTTAAGAACAAAACCCACCCCTTAATGATTTTTTTTTTAAAAGCAATATATTCATCACAATGGAAATCTCCTGTGGTAAATGACTCTCAGTGAAACCACTTGCTTCTCCTTGCTTGTCATACCCAGTAGAAGGAATCAATATGAAAAAAACCTGGCATAACTGGAATGTATTATAAATAAAGCTGTCTTGGGAAACTACATAATGATTCATCAAAACAGACTTATAAGTGTTCAGTATCATCAGTCATTTCGCTTAATTTTGGTTTAGCAAAAATATATTATCATATTAGCACACAGTATTACAGATGAAAAAGGATCTTTAAAACTTATTTGACTTAAACTTCAAAAAACATAGAGGATCTCAGGCTGCAGAAAATTGATATGTGTAACTCAGAACAATGCAGATGAATAATTTTGTAGCTTTATTTATAGCTGTTGTGCACTTTTGTTTTGCTGTTTAATTTGACCAAATGAACTGCAGTTTTAATTTTCTTTTTGTGTTTTATTCAGTCTTTTAATATGCTGGTAACATTTTAATTTGACTATGTACTTAATATTTCATAGAACTGTCCAAGCTGGAAAAGACTTTTAAGATCGAGTCCAACTGTTAACCAGCACTGCCAACTCCACCACTAAACCCCAAACACCACATCTACACATCTTTTAAATATCTCCAGGGTTAGTGGCTCAACCACTTCCTTAGACAGCCTGTTCCAATGCTGAACAGCCTTTTCAGTGAAGGAATGTTTTCTACTATCCAACCTGAACCTCCCCTGGCACAACTTGAGGATATTTCTGCAGGTCCTATTGTTTGGGACAAGAGCCTGATCCCCCCCTGGCTACAACCTCCTTTCAAGGAGCTGTAGAGAGTGATAACATCCCCTCTGAGCCTCTTTTTCTCCAGGACAAATGCCCCCGGCTCCCTCGGCTGCTCCTCAGCAGGGTCTGCCCCGGAGCTGCGTGTGGGACCTTGGCTGCTCCTGCCCTGTGACCTGTGGGCTCCTGGTGCGGCTCTGAGCTCCCCTTCGTGTCCCCCCTTGGGCAAACCTCCCCTGTGGACCGTGCTGAAGTGCTCTGCTGTGAATTAGAGGGAGAGAGAATCCTCTAGAATTAGACTCGGATTAGTGATAAACAGAATTGAAAAGAGTGTGGACTCTTATGAACAGATGGTCTGACCCTGTAAGGGTAATTGTATCATGATCCTAATTAATCACAACAAGAATGACCTTTTACTGATTCAAAAAGTAATTTCAGTTAGAAATCTTCAGTCAAACTTTGATTTTTATTTTATTTTTCCTTTTTTTTTTTTCCCTTAGGTCAGGTACCCATATGCTCTGTATGCAGTAGAGCAGCTTCAAGAGATGAAAATGTAATCACATGTTGGCAAAGTTGACACCAGTTATTGCATCAGGTGAGTTCACAGGACTTAGAGGTGAACTTTTGAGCTGGTGAGTCCAGCTCTTTGTCTTTTCAACATTTATCCCATGTCTGTGTTGTGTTCTCTTCCTAATGTCAGTGGGTTCTCTTTCCCAACAATGTATTCATTAATTCATAAAGTCAGTTTTTAGTAAATTATTTATCTTCCTGTATGTCGTGAGGAAATTTGATCATTTTATCTGGGGTCTAGGTTAAGTTATGTACTTCCAATCATAAGACCCAATTTATGTTAAGAGTTTGTCTGATTTGTCTGGGATTATTCTGTTTAATACTTCTCAAGACTGGTGATACCCTTGTGGTTAGGACTTTATTTCTCCAAATATCAATGCACAAATGCTGTCTGGTTATTCACTCTATTTCATTTTTTGCTCTAATTATTCCTCTTGGGAACTTTAACTCCTATATCTTAAATGTCAAAATATCCTGTAAATTATTGCTTCCTATGGGACAACAATTCTTTACTACCCTGAAAAGTCATGAGACATGATGATCAAACTATGAACAGAGAAGACACAACTAAAGCAAATATTTAATGTGCATTTTCATTTAAATAAAAACTACTCTGTAGCTCTGAGGGGTTTTTGCTTTTGGTTTTTTTCTGGTTTTTTTTACCTTTTTTCTTTCTTCTTTGATCAAAGGTTATTAAGGAAATGACATGAAATGTTTGTGGTTGTTGCTCTGAATATGCTTTTTTTGTTGTTGTTGTTGCCTATTGTGCCTGTTTTAGTCTGAAACTCTCCCAGACTTTTAAATAGTGTAACCTAATGAGCTGGTCAGGTGAAGTGCTTCAATTCCTGATCCATTAACTACCAGTAATGAGAAACTAAATGCTGTAAATAATCAAACTCCTTTTGGAAACAAGGTGCTTTTGAAGAAAAAGGAGCACAGGGCGATTATTTGCTTCATAATCCTTCTGTCATTTCTAAACGTACCAAATATAATAGTTAAACAGGAGGAAATGTGCTAAAGCACATTTTATACATTCCAGGTATTGTACTGAGTGACAGTGGAAAGAATTCAGCTAATTGTTGTAGCATTTTTAAATGGATAACACTAAAATATTCTGAGGGTCACAGCAGCTCCCAAACAATGGGAAAAGAAAAAACATTTTCTATATGAACCCATTATGCACACACATGGCACAAATAATTTGGTTTCTTTCATCTTCCTTTAATTTTGGCTCTACTGCATATTCTCCTCTTTAAGAGCTGCAAAATTCTGCCTGCTACTGTTTATAATTCTCTTGTCTCATGGGGGGTCCTTAGGAAGCAAACTCCCTATCTTTGAATTAGAGAAAAGAGGCCACAATAGCTGTTCCTGCTTGATAGTTCTTGTCTTTTAGGGAGTATTGTTCCTTTTTCTTCCACAGATTTCCCAAAAACCTCTTTTTGGTTCAAAACCCTCACTTTTCTAGCATAGTGGGAAATCTGATTTTGTTTGTTTTTTTTGGTTTTTTTTTATGTGTAGGTGGGATGACAATAGAATAAAGTTATTTGCTTTTTATTTGTTCCCATTTACTTTCACTTTTTTTTTTTTGCTTTGTTTTTAGTTCAGTGCTTTCTATTCTCTTTGGGGTTTTTTTTGGACTCTGAGCAGAATGCTCATACTTGAGTAAAAGAGCTGGAAAAAATGTTAATTTTTGAACATTTCAAAAAGGGAGACTAATTTCCCATTTAAGAAAAAAAGAGCTTTGATAAATTAGATGTTAGCTTAAATAGCAGACTATTTTCAAAATTAAGAAACTTCTTTTTTGAGGAATGATAAGTAACTATAGCTGGGAAATGTAAAACTTGGGTCTTCGTGTTGGTATTTATGCAAATGCCCTCCCTCAGCTTAAGAACCTGGTAAAATCTTGTAATTAAAACTTGGAAATGTCCATGTATAATTTGTTAAAATCAAACAATGTTTCTATAATATGCATAAAAAGTAAAGTTCTTTTTATCTTTCTTAGTGTTTTAAAATACCCTCTATTTTACTAAAGAGCTTGGTTAAAACTATGGATTGATTTGAATTGCTTTCATCTCTCTTTAATCTCTCCTGCCTATTTCCCTGAAACTGAGCTAAAGTTTTCTGAGGTGCTGGAAGTATTTAAAGTTGCACAAACTCTGTGAGTCGATGCAATGTGAGTGCACCTGAACCACATGGATGGTAATAGGGTTTGAGTGTGCCTTTGCAGGATCACATTGTCTGGCCACCTGCAAATACTTATTTGCTGCTTATTTTTGCAGTGGGTGGTTGTTGCATCACTGACAATGTCATATCATGTTCTCTGTGCTCTTTTCACACTCTCTGTCAAGGCAATAGTATTAATTTGTGTCTATTTGAATAATATTCATTGTCACATAGAAAGAGATCTTGTGACAAGCAAGGGATTTGTTTAGCAAAAACACTTTTAAGAAATGGCAATTTTGAGAAGCTTCATTTTACAGGAAGGGATCAGAGTGGCTAAACAATTCAAATCCATGATTTTTTATTTCATTGTGACCATTTGCTGATGCACTGGGCATATGATAAATGAAATTCAGTTTCCATGGTGCAATCTAAATGCTCCATAAAAACAATGATCAAACTTTGTCTCAATTTCTGATTGCTGATTGCAGCTTTTTTTTTGTTTGTTGAGTGATC
>NW_008238644.1:1517195-1517878 GCF_000691975.1 Corvus brachyrhynchos
GCACACAAAAATGAGCCTTTCAGTTATAGCAAATACATCAACCTAAAACTAAAGAGATTCCACCTGTAAAGGTATTGCTGCAAGAATGTGATTCAGATCGATGAGGAAGGTGTGAAGGGGAGGCAATGGGATTTGACTGCTGTGACTGAGGCTACTGATGGAGCTTCCCAGGCTGGAATTAGTGGTCTAGAAGTCAAATCTATTCTTCTTAATTAGACAAAAGATTGGAGCATGGTGCAGACAAAATTGGATAATTGTAAGAACTATTAGGGGAAAAAAAATAACCCTCCCTCCAAAATCCACCCCAGCAATCCATCACTAGAATAAAAATGGCCCTGCACTTAAAAATTCCTGAATTAAGCTGAGGTGATCAGACAGGGAAAAAAAAGAGATACTTTTCAATTATTCAAGGCTGAATTAAGCTGAGGTGATCAGACAGGGGAAAAAAAAGAGATACTTTTCAATTATTCAAGATCAGCCACTTATGTACCCACGAAAATGCAAATGCAGCCCCAGGAAGTATCAGCCCTATAGGGATTTTTAACATAAGTGTTAGTGACATAAGCAGTGAGTAGCCATTTTATGGGCATCCTTTAGAATGAAAAATGAGCATAAAATACAATTTAGAGAGAGGT
Source organism: Corvus brachyrhynchos (assembly GCF_000691975.1). NCBI lineage: Eukaryota > Metazoa > Chordata > Aves > Passeriformes > Corvidae > Corvus > Corvus brachyrhynchos. The sequence goes on from NW_008238644.1 coordinate 1,517,831, forward strand.
GGGCAAGGGCCATAATCAGTTTCATTTTACAGGGAGACCAATGGTTTT
>NW_008238644.1:1517905-1524014 GCF_000691975.1 Corvus brachyrhynchos
GAGTGAAATTTGGTTTGATTTGATTCATTTTTATATGTATCTGTACTTAAGTACCACAGGAAAAAACTCAAATCCTGTTTTTTTAACTAGGAACCAACATTGACACCAGTTTGTCATACATTATAAAATATGCTTGGAAGCCAGAGATAACAAAAATTCTGCTAAAGCAGAGTTTACAGGTAGGAGATCCACACTGCAGCTTGCTGGCAGTCTTCAAACTGCATTTATTTCAGAGTGACATTGAGGCCAAAGAGCCAAATATTAGCACATTATCAGGAAATATACAGGGATGTCAGTCTGGTACCTAATTAACAAGGGATATCAAGCAGGAGAAAACTGCACAGCCTTAAGCTCCATCCTTTCATATATAAAAACATTTGTAATTGGGAAGATGAAGCACTTTGTGCACAGACTAAGGGCTATTCTGTGTTTTCTAAGCATATGAAAACATTTCTTGTGTTCTAGAACTGGAAGCCCCCAGGGAGAATTATTCACTGTTGAGTGAACCAGCTTACCAGCCCACAAAGTTTAATGAAAATGTTTTGATCATGACAATGGCACTTCAGCTTGTCCTTTGCAATAGACAGTAATATGTTAGAAGTTGTCCTAGCACTTTTGCCATCTTATTTCTGCCAAGGTTTTGTAAATATCTGCTACTCCAAACTGTGCAAGAAAACCTGTCTAGTAAATACTGTCTTCAGTTTTGATCTCAAACAGTTTCTGCTTCTTGCAAAGGGACATGCTAAAGGAATATTCAGTTCTGTATGCGGTGAGGTGGCTTTTAAAGGCTGAAGTATTTCACATTTTCCTTGGTTGTTATAGCTATCCTTCTTCCAGAAGTTTGAGCTCTTCAGTTTGAGGAGCTTTGATTTTTATAGAAACTACTCAGGAAGGCTTTAAAAGAATTCTGAGCTATCACTGGATATCTTATATTACATGTCTTTTTTTTTTTTTTTTTGTTCATTTAGATTTGCTGAAGACTTATGAGTGTCTTAAAAAGGGCTGAGGATAATCTGTCTTTCCTGTAAAATAACTTTTATTACTTTTTACCTCTTTTTGTAGTAAGCTTAGTAATTTGTCAGAGTGAGTAGTGTTTTTTAGCTGATGTTCTTTCTGTTCTGACATCTTTATTGAGAATTTTCAATTGACTATCAGAACGAGAAAAATCTTTATACATAGACTCAACTTCAGGATGCTTGAAGGAAATAGATTATATATGTTAATTAACTAGTGGTGTCAGAAAATTTTGATATGGATTTAGTGGATTCAGGCCTTCTTGATGTATATAAATGGAAATTGTGATCAAACCAGAAGTCATTATAAAGCAGCAATAATTCAGCTAATGTTGATAGCAGCTCATTTGGTGTTAAATCATTAAAGAGATCTCTGATTCTTTAAAACTGTAAAGATTTCACTGATAAATAGCAGTTGTCCAAAACAATTGCTATTTTTATCTGTTATTATATCTAGAGTAAGGCAAACTTAGAGGGAAACAGACTTGTAGGGATTCTCATACTGATGAGGAGCTAGATTGTGATGCATTTCACGTTTGATACAGAGGAAAGTGGGTCCCATGGCCAAATCCTCTCCTGTTTTATGTACTGTGAAAGAAATACTTATTTGAGGTTTGGACAGTGAATATTGACTCAGGATTCCAATTACATTTGTGGATCAATTACAGACTTCCTGTGCTGCTGCAGCAAGTAATTTAAGTGACACTTTCCTTCAGCTTCTCCTGTATATAATGCTTTGCTGAGGCATTGCAAAGATGAAATCCACTACTAATTTGTGAGCTGCATTGATTCTGCAGTGTGAGGGCCACATTATCCCATAAAAGAGTTGTCAGAAATCTAATTACTTAAAATTATATAAATGTAATTATGTATTATCTAATTATACTTTCCTGAAGAACTTCACAAAGACAAACTCTTTAGTTTCAGAAATTAAACATGTGTGCTGGGTGAAAGAGAGATGAGACTGAGACCCAGTAAAGTACTGAGCTGGGGAAAAACCAGTTTGTGTATTCCTTAGAGAAATGTAAGGTTTTTTTAATTCAAAAGAAATGTGGAGCATAGCCTGCAAATTCAGTGTGTTTTATGTAGAAGTTTTTCTTTGAATATATGCTCTTATTTAAAAGTGGAGTGAATATTACAAGCTTTAATGAAATATGCTTTAGGGTATTTTCTTGGCTTTTATTATCTCAGGCATGAGTATTGATGGGCTGTTCTCCATCACCAAAGGAAGTGCTCTGAGTTGTGTCACAGTCACTGGATATCTAGAAATGGTGGAGACAACAGCCACGTTTCTGTAGATAAGGACATGTTTTTAGGCCTTCCTAACATGTTGACAATATTAATTTGTGATTTCCAAGGGTGGAGCTCTATGAATTTCATGAGCCAAATGGTTGTAGTAAAACACAGAAAAAGCTATAAAATTTTCCCTGTTACCATTTGTGTGTGAAAAATATTCTTTGCTCTTCTACTTTCTTATTCCATAATGTTATGTAGTCTTATTTTTTGAAGATTGAATATTTTTTTCTGTTTTGCAGCTCAGTAGTTAAATGCTTATCAAGCTTTAAATCAAATTGTGATTTGTTTCTCAGTAAGAGTTACGGATACTTTTAAGTTGCAAAGAAAAACTCATAAGGAATACTTGTGGTCAAGTAATATCCTAATTATTAATTAAGATGTTACAGAAAAATTTTCTAATTACCTGTTTATAGTCATAAAAAGGTTTGGGTTGGACTGATGAGGTGCCCTGAATTACTTTCAGCTCCAGTGTTATATTATTTTACCAATTACTCACAATCATGAATTCAGCTAGAAGATGCATAGCCATGTGCAGTAAATGTTTAAAATAATCTTCATTCATCTAGGGATGCACTAAAAAGAATGGTTAGTTCTTATAATGCTTAGGAGTGGACTTAAACTTGGATATTAGGCATTAATTGGAGTTTTGTTTCATTTCAAGTAGCACCATTGGGCTGACATCTTTAAGAATAATCTTTTGATTTGGGGACTCAGAGTAATAGGTCCCATGTATGGAATACCCATTGCACAGAATAAATTCTACAAAAGAACTCTTTTCTTTTTTTTTTTTTTTTTTGACATGGAAAATGTTACAGGGTGGCCGAGAACAGATTTTGAGGTCTGCTGTTCTATTCTTCCACCATAAGGCAGAATAAATTGCCTTATTAATGTCTTGCTTAGTAATTTCTGACACATTTGTCTAATGTATTCTTTTCTTCTTCTCCTTTTAGTAATTACCAGTTTAGAATTCACATAAATATTCTCCAGTAAATCACAGGTACTGTCTCGATAGGTATTGGATAGCATTAAACCCAAAACCTTTGTTTAGGTATTTGCAGCCCAAAATACCCAAAACAGCTTTAGAAAAGAAGCAAAAGAGCATCATTTAAGAAGGATTGGTGCCAAGTGAAGGTGCAGAGCTCTGTGCACATCTCTGATTTCTGGTAACCTTTTCATGGCCATTTTGCAGTGTTTGGTTATAGGGCATGTGGATGTGATAAGCCTGAATACAGATATTAGGCATAGAATCTGTATTTCTTATTTGTGAGTGACAATCTGGCTTTAGGGGCAACAGCAGCTTCAGTGGCAAAGGAGGATAGAGAAAATTGGCAGGTGGTGTAATGAACACGTTTCCCTATCAGTGCTGGAAGAACTGACTTCTAACTTTTAAAACTGTGTCCTTCCAATCCAGAGCTGGGCTGGATTCTCAGTGGGGGAATATGCAGGTGCCAGGCAGAATCAGATAAGTGTTTGTTTTTTAAATCCACCAGACTCAGTGCTAGCTTCAAAAAACATTTATGGAAAGCATGGGTGCAGCTTAGTATTTGGTACCCTAACAGTGCTGGCTCCAGTGAAATAGATACCATGTAGTCTTTTAGGAACAAACCTGTCAAAATATTTCATCTGTGCTTTACACATCTCTGCTTTCATCTTGAGCCAAGACTGATATCTGTCAGATTGTGTGGTATGGAAGAAATGTGATTTAAATGTTACAAGAGCAAACAGGATTCTGGATTTCAGGTGCAAGTGAATGGGAAGGTCCTTAAACAAGCAAATAAATTAGGTTTCTCTTCAGCCTATTGAGAAATGTTTATGGAGATTAACAATTCTAAATGAAGAAGAAATAAATGGGGAAATAAGAGATTTATAAAATACAGCAGTAAAAGGCTGATTAAAATGATGAATGCCACTGTCAGGGGTGCTCTGTTCTACTCATTCCATGTATCTGCTTAGTACTTGGGAAACTTTATTATAATTTGATATCAATATTATTAAGCATTGATTCTTCAAGGAGTCATTGTACCAATATCTAACAGGGAAGAGAAAAATCCATATTACTATTGCAATCATTCATTTTCATTGTTGTAATTGAAAACTAAAAAAAAAAAAAAATTTATTTGCTGGTATTATTTGTAAAAGAAATGTCTTCTACGTGAGGTTTATAGTATTTAGCACCAAACTCTTAAAATCATCTTGTTCCATAAAACATAGGGACAGGATATTAAGACAGCACATGTTTTTGGTTGTAAGCCAAAATTTAATTAGATATTGTAGACATGAAAACCTTTGTTATTATAATACTAAATTTATTGCTGATAATATTTATGGTAATGCATATTGAAAGATTGAAAATTCAGTTACATTGGCAATGATGTATCCCTAAAATTAATGTTCCTGAACAATTATGAGCAAACCTGTATTACTCAGATTCAGCGTAGGACCAGGTTATGGTTATTTATAGATTTGAGGAATAATATTTCTTTTACACTCTCTTATTGCAAGTATATGTGTATATACACTATGTACATGTAGTTCATCTGTCTGCAGTCCATATGTGCCTCCTGCAGATGTAGGATTGCTCACATTCTTAAAATCCAAACCTTAAGAAACAAAAGTATAAACAACTTGTACACTTATATTGTATGAAAAACTTAGGAAAAATTCATTGTTGGGCAAGGCTTGAGATTAACTGAGCATTATATATGACTGCTGTGTTCAGCACTGCATGAGCTGTCTGCCTGTCTGACTTTCTGGCTGCTATCAGCTGTCCTCTTGTGCTCACAGAGGATGAGAATCTGAGTGGTGTGTGACAAGCAGAAATGCTCTTCTGGTGTTTCTGGTTTAAATAATTATTTTTCTCCTGATGAGGTTAATGATTGCAACTACTTCTACATGAAAACACACACACAGCCCAATACTACAGGAAAATACAGAACAGTGAGACTGAGATTCTGAAGAGTTACCAAGAGAGACAGAAAGTCTTACAAGTTTTTGAGTGTTTGCAGTGTTTGTAGAACTGCTAGAATTAAGGAAAACATTGAGATGAAGAACTGTTACTGATACTGGTTCAGGAAGTTGCAGAGGGGTTGGTGGGGGAAGTGTGGCAACATCTGAACTTTCTTTCTAAAATACTGAAACAAAATGTTGTTACAGGAATAATACTGGGTGGATTAACTGCACTTATTATATTGCAATCCATGAGCTCAGGTGGGAGTACATTGCCAGATATTTGGTTAAGAGCAGCTCTGCTGATATTTTGCAATGAAGAGAATCATCAAAGCAATCTAAACTGGCTCCTTTTCCCCACTTCTACAGTTTGCAGCTGCCACCTAACTACTGTGTTTATTCAGCAGAATATATGTAACTTCTTTTCAAGACCTTTCCTGGAGATCCTGTGGACTGGACATAATTATTGCTTTCTTTTGCTGTTGTGTTGTGTTCCATGCTTGTAACCACATTCAGACGTTGGGTATGGTCTGCTATGTTCCTCTGGTTTTGGTTTTTCAGGTTTTTTTTCTGTATCTGCCTCTCTACTCTTGTTCTCTGAGTTTATTTTGTAATGTAAAGACTGACCAAAACTTCAACAAGAGACAGCAGAGCTGTCTAACTGGAAAGCATAAGGCCAAGTGTGGAACTACAGAAATGTCTCAAGCTAATTTCTGAGCAGCATAAAAGGAAATTTGTTTGATGACAGGGATTCTTTGTACACTTGGAAGCGGGTGTTTAATTTGGAAATATGTAAAGAATGCCCGATGAGGGATAGATCTATACTCTGTAGTATGGATTTTAGTGAGTTCATG
>NW_008238644.1:1524027-1524242 GCF_000691975.1 Corvus brachyrhynchos
CAGGATTTGCCTTCCAAACAGAAACTGCAATATAAGCTTTTCGTTTTCCTTTTGCAGAGGTAGTTTTGCTGGAATCTCATTTCTAACAAATCTTATGTTGTTTACACCTACAGGTTTTTGATCTTGTGTCCACATACCAGCTGTCAGGAAAACACCAAGCCCACAAATTACTGATTAGGCACAAGGCACAAAGAACACAAGCTGCCACTGTTTGG
>NW_008238644.1:1524262-1542547 GCF_000691975.1 Corvus brachyrhynchos
CTTTGCCCTGTTTGAACTGTACCAGTTTTACTTTCACTAATGATATATTGTATAGCTTGTTTGGCAGTGTGGGAGTTTATCATAAGTTTCTCTTTTGTTCAGCCCTGAAATCAGGCTAAAATATGTAATTACAGTTACTTGTCATCAGAGGTCGTGTTTTTCAATAGAGAAAGTGCTGCAACGCCTCTTAAATAGTTTCTTGATGATAATTTGTATCAGCTGCCCATAAGAAGCAACAGTGTGATCATGCTGCCTCAAAAAAGCTATTTATCAAAGGTTAGAAATAATCTTTAGCATTCAAGCGACAGCAAATTTTCAATGAAGATTGTCAGATCTCTGCAGTCTGTTTGCCAATTTGCTCAGGTGTTGGGTTGGTTTTGGTGGTAGTGTTTTCTATTACTTGCCTCAGCTTTCAGGCAGCAGCATCTGCTTTATGGAAGGGAAAATAGAGCCCTGTGTCAGGAAATCCTTTGTAAATATTGTAATAGATGATGCATTTTTCATACCACACGAGCACAGTTTGGTCTCTGCCAGCCAAAGCTTCAAAACGGGGAGCCTGCAGTAGCTGGATCCCAAACCTATCATTTGGCACCTGTGTGTGTAAGAGATCTCCAAATTTATACATTAGTTTGCTCAAAACCACGTACTCTTCCACCTTTTCTTGGAGCAGAAGAAAGTTTGAAAGGTTTTGTTCAGGCTGACAATTGCAAGATTAGAGCATGGTCAGTTAGACTTGTGTGACTGTTATGTTTAATCATTTTGCAGATAAGTGAAAACCTGGGGAGGGAGGGAAGAATAATGCATTTGTGCTATCCTGAATCTTTTCTCCACTTCTCTAAATAAATAAAACAGTAATAAAACAGGAGAACACAGAGGGTTTGCATATATGGGTAACCAGCAATCTCCATGACATAAGTAATTAAATTTGTTATGAAATACGCTTAGTTTGAGACCTGAGCATTTCTAATAATTAATGCAACAGTTTAATTATGTAGGCAAAAAATATAGACCCTTTCTAAGATAAACCTTTCTCTTTTTCCATTAGCATAATTTTTCTTTTCCCATGGAACAAGACATAATTTCCTATCTTGTTTCTGACACTAAAAATGTGTTACTTGTATCTCAAATTTTTCCATAGACATTAAACTTACTTTAAGCCTATACAAAAAATACATCGTTTTGTCTAATTTTCAGTACTCTTAAAATTTAAAATTCTATTCCTGCTCTTGAAAGTTATTTATAACAATTGATAAAACACTTAGTGCTGGCATTTAGATTAAAAGTACCTTGAGTTACATTTGTCTTGGAATTCTTTTTTTCAAAATTACATAGCGAATGCAGGTTTTCAAGAGAAATTGTGTGGCTATGTAGGGTCAGGAATTGAAAGGGAAAACCAGATGTTCTAGAATGATTTCTGCTAGTGCTCATTTTAACTGTCTGCAGTGGCAAAGCATACACACATAGCACTAGAGTAGCACAGTTAGATACCAGTGTTGTGACTAATGAATCTGATGTGTTTGAAGTAAATGAAGCATATACAATAAATCCTGCCTATATAGACTAGAAACTCAGTTCAGATTTTGATTATATCTTTGCCTACAATATTTTTTATCAAGATGTTTTATAACAAAGGAAAACACAAAACTGTTGTTCTTTCCCCCACCCCCTTCTACACTGTTAGTGCTTTAACATCAGGAGTAAGTAGATGGTAATTGACTTTCCAAATAGGGAAATTCAGCATGCTGAGAAGCACTTGCTTGAGAGCTGAAAGAGGGAAAATCAATAAGGAAATGAGAAAGTTGCCATTTCTAGTACTCCATCATCTGCTGTGTAATAGGATCTCATCAAATAATCTTATCAGCAGAAGAAGTGCATTTAAGAGCAGAAAATTTCACAAATGATGAGAGTTAATACTGTGGTTTTCCTGCGTCTCATGTATAAACAGTTTAACCACTGCTGAATGAAACTGTCAATATGTAAAGCGCCAGTGCATGTGGCTGGACAGATTACTATTGATTTTGGTGGGGTTTGGATCAGACTTTAGTAGCCAAAAAGATCAGAATTGGTCAGCTGAAAATGAATGATGATGTAGGCCATATTTTCTCATTCATTTTCCTACTGAATAGAGGGAGAGAGAACAGAGAGTAAAGATTAAAAAAGGATGCAGTGCGGCTTGGAATTTCTGGTATGCTGCTTTAATTTGATGTGATGTCCAAATGAGGGTGATATTTTGTATTAGTTTAGGATAAACAGAAGGATTGATTTATTTCACTCATTAATAACATCCATGTTTATTAGAAGAATATGTAGTGAAAGCATCATCGAAGTATTTGAGGAGAATCACAAATCTATATATTTGATATTAATTTCATAGTGTTTAACTTTATTGTAGGAGTGGAGTTTAGGAGATGGTTACCACCTCAACTCCTTTTCCTTACACAGACACTTTTTTACTGGTCAGCTGTAACTGGTGATTAAATGGTGGTTAAATGATGGTCAAATGTTGTTAATTTTTCCCAGATTGTCATTTTTATCTTTTTTTATTCTTTCCTAGTGGCACAGAAGAATCCTTATGTTTTTGGTTGAGATTTTTTTTAAATACCTGTTTGGAAATCTTCGTAAGTGATGTAAGGTTACTCCCATCTTCATCCTGCCTTTGTAACACAGGATGTGTATTTCTTGCAATAAAGGTGATGTAGTCAGCTAAGTTTACTCTTGCTTCCACTGATCACACTAGGGTTATTCTACAAATACCTGTGGAATTGCTTATGAATTAAGAAACAATCTTCTTCCTTCACTGACATAATTTATTAGGTCAGTCAAAATCAAACTACTTGGAAGACTGACATTTGCCATGTTATATCATTAATAAAATAATGGATGTTAAATCAAGTACTGGTTTGCTGTCAGGATGTTCACACTGTTTTTCTGTGTTATTTGTTTTCTTCTGTTTATGAAGTTCTTCATAATTAAGTTTCTACTAATTTTATATTCATAGAATTTTAATTATATGGGCTTCCCTCCTGGCATGCATTAATGTGGCAGCACCTAAAAATCGAATAAAATATCTGTTCTGATAATAAATTTCAGTCACTGTTGGAATAAAAGTATTCTAGATCATTCAGAATATCATTCAAACTTATGTTTTCTGGGACATGGCAGTCTCAGGCTTTAGATTTAGTGTGAAATCTTAATAAAATTTGAGCTGGGAAATGGCCCTGAGAGTAGAACTGCCAACTTAAGGCTTGCTCCTCCCAACTTCTTATATCCAGCATTCAGGCTTACAGGGCCTGCTCTTGGCTCCAGTGGGCAACATGGGGAATGTTTCTTCCAAGTTTCTGGGTGATAAATGGCTGGCACTGCACCCAGTGGTAGTGATGAAAGTTTGGAAAAGTGTTGGGTAGAGGAAGATGCTGCAGGCAGATCTCTCTTTTTTTGTTGTGCTTGGTAGGTTATTTCCCAACCCGCTTCTAAGCACAGGGTAGCTAAGCCTTCATTCCCTTTGGTGATGGTGCTAAGCATGAGTTTTTCTGCAGCCCTGTGGACCACTCTACCCCTAACTGAGCCAGTCCTCTGTGCTTCAGAGATGTCCTGCCTGCTGGGGCCAGCTGGCTGATGCCAGCCACAAAACGAGAGCGTGTGTGAGCACATTGGTGTTAGAGGTGGTGCAGGGACAGAGGCAGCCCATGGGTCGAGCTGGGCCTCCTGGAAATGCACCCAGAGAGTTCAGGTATGCCTATCTGAAAGACTCCAGTTCTGAGTGAGGTGTGAGAACATGCGGTTCTTAAACACAGCTCACTTTCTGATGTGCAGGACCTGGTCACATGGATCTAGGCACCTTTGTGTCCATCTCCCTGACTGGGCTGAATTCATGTACCACAGATGCTTTCCAGGACTGCATGCAAGGACCTGGCCCGGGGCTCTGCCACCCCTTTTGGGTGCCATGGGACTGAAATTGTAAGTATTAGAGAGTTTGTCTTCTAAGATCCTAAATCCTTTATTTGATCTAGCTTTTACTTTCAACAGAAGAAGGTAAAGAATAACAGGTACAGTGGAGAAAGGAGGAAAGGTGTTGGTGCAGGTGATAAGCTGCAGCTGGATGTTCCTACCCATTAGGCACTGTCAAGAAGCCTGTGAGGTATCTTGCTTCAGTCTGGCATAGTCAGGATTTCTTTATCTTGTATTGATAGAGTCTTTTTTTTAAATTTTATATTTTGATATATAATCAAAACTTGACATTTTATTTGAAGAAAGAATGTAGAGGAAAACTGGATCTATAAATTCACTGTGACTCTTGGTTTTGTCAGGGCATAACTTGCCATTCAGCTGAATGTTTAATGTGTCTTTCACTTGTAGGGTTTATTTAACAGCTATTTCTAGATGACTGATGAAAAAGTCTTTTACTTGCATTTGATTTGAAAATGATGATACTTATTTTCAAATTATATTGTCAGAATACTTTCATTCTCCTTGGTCAGAAGAGAATGGGAAATGATTCTCCCACCCTACTGCATTGTGGATGTAAATGTGTGTATTTTTGTGTGGGTGCACACACGAAGAATGTGAGAGAGAGGTATTGTGAGCCCCTACTCTTCTGTACTGTAGAAAAGTGTCTTTTAAAACTCTTTTCATGGTGTTTGTTATCCAGCACCACCAGGTGAATGTATCTTTGAGGCTGAAGTCTCTGCATCTCCTCTGAAGATAACATTTTCTTTTATCTTCAGAAATGTGCATGGGCATGTGACTATAGCAAGAGTTTGTACTGGATTTGTGTGGCAAGATTTTGGTAGCAGGGGGGATGCAGGGGTGGCTTCCAGAAGCTTCCCCCATGTGTGACAGAGCCAATGGCACCTGTTCCCACAGCCCTGCCACTGGCCAAGGCTGAGCTCAGCAGGTAATGGGATACTGTGTTTAGGAAGGGGCAAATTTACTGTGCAGAAACACCTGGAGCCAGAGAGAGGACTGAGACTAAGTGAGAGGAGCAGCTGGGCAACCACTGGCCCGTGCAGAAGAGGAAGGAGGTGTTCCACGTGCTGGAGCAGAGATTCCCCTGGAGGGGGAACCATCTCTGCAGCCCGTGGGTATCCACAGTGGAACAGATATCCACCTGCAAGCCCACACTGGAGCAGTCTGCTCCTGAAGGACTGTCTCCTGTGGAAGGGGACCCACACTGGAGCAGGGGGAAGAGTGTGAGGAGTCCTCTCCCTTTGGAGAAAAGGAGTGTCAGGAACAATGTGTGAGGAACTGAGCACAACCCCCATTCCCTGCTCTGCCACTGGAGGGGAGGAGGTGGAGAAATCAGGAGTGAAGTTGAGTCCAGCAAGAAGGGAGGGAAGGTCTTTTTAAGATTTGACTGTTAAGAAATTAAACTAATTTCCCCTAGCTGAGTCCATTTTACCTGTGATGGTAATTGGTGATGATCTCCATGACCATTTTTTGATCCACAAGCCTTTCTTTATTTGTCTTCCCTGTGCAGCTGAGGGGGGGAATGATAGAGCAGCTTTGGGTGGGCATATGTTGTCCAGTCAGGGTCAACACACCACAGTGTCAAAAGCTGTATGAATAGTAATACATTTATTTTGCATTTCAGAATTAATATGGTTAGACTTTGAATTAGTTGAATAGAAGCTATTGTGTACACAGTAAGTTATAATGTAATTTTTAAAACCATTCCAACCTCTAGAGTTGTGAGGTGTACTTCCAAATTTAGATTCATTAAAAGCTTTGCTGTATGTCAAGAATCTCAAAGAAAACACCAGCAGTGTGCTATGAGCTGAATGGGCTTGAGAAGTACATATTATATGGTTACCCTTATTTTTCTAAATGGAAATATTTTCATGTGTGTGACCTATTTCTTTTAGATCTTTCCATTACTAGTACAATTTTTCATGTGTTTGCCTGAGTGTTTGATTGAAATTAACAGAAAATTAATATCAATGAAAAATCGAGCTGGTAAATTATGAAAAGATGGAAATATTTTTCCTGTCTTTGTCAAACTAAAGTTATGTGAAATAACTCTTGCAACTCTTCTGAGAATTTATTTTATTTGGGGAATACAGTTTACTGAGAAACGGAAGAATAAAGTTTTAATTTGTTTCTTCTTATAAGCAAAACTGCAGTTTGCTGTGCTAATTAGAGCTGCTGGATTACACAGCCTGCCTTAAATCCCAGAGGAAATCAGGAAAAGAGGCTGGATTTAAGTATTCCTTACTGTCTCCAAGGTTTTAAATTAAAACCTCTTTTGGTTGATGAGAAAAGCTTGGAGATTCAGTTTTTATTTGGGGAAGGAGTGGCAGGAATTCTGTATACATATTTCACTCAAAGCATGGCCTTTTGGTTTAGAAAAACTATCACAGTCAAATTGTGACCAGCAGTACTTCTAAATTTATTGGAGAAGGCTGAGGTCTCTGAAAAATTCCTGAGCACAGAAGCGAAGAGAGTACAGAGAAGCTCTTGGAACAATAAAAGACATATTGGTTCTCTCAGGTCTTTTAACAGATGTATGACTTCTACCCAAGGCAATTAATATATTAAAAGACTCCACTTTGGGAGATGAATTTGGGTCTCCTGTCAGATGCTGGGTGTACTAAGCCTGGTCTCTATTTGCATTATTTTTCAGTCTAAGTTCAAATCATAACTGCTCTGATTTTTTTCTCCCTATCTTTTTAGGTCTGATTGTGTAAGTCTGGTTTAGCTATTAAAAAATACACTGTCACAGCTTCTGAGGTTTAATTTGAAACTTTTTATTATGAATAGCTTGATTGCAATGTAAATGTCTGGATACTAATGCTTGTCAGCCTCAACCGCTAGAAAACTGTTAATGTGCTGACAAAAACTTGGGCTAAAAACAGCCTTTGAAATACTGTGAAAAGAATTTACTTAACTAGTGAAGAGAAAAATGTCAGATTGTCTTGAATCATGAAAATGAAAATTAATGAGAGTTGCTACATATGTAAATGTATTGCTGCAGAGAATAGTGGCAGAGATCTTCTCTCTCCATCTGCAGTGAGGAGAAAAAAATCCATAGAATTTGTTTTAGTGAATCATTAGGGAAGCATATCTAATGACAATTAATGGATAGAATAGGAAGGGTAGTTTTGTTTTAGGGCAAAATTTACTGTCTTCAGCCAGGTTTTTCTAGCTTGTAACCTTCTACTCCAAAATACAAGGCTTAACTACACAAGTAAAATGAACTTACCTAGCAGCAATGTTATAAATAATCAGATTAGATAGGTGCCTTAAGAATAAGTAACTTTACAATGTAAACCCCTGTATTCCACTGTCTGGATATCAATGCCCATTCCTAGTAAAGAGCATGGTAATACAATGGGTGAATCTTTTGTGAATCATAATTTTTTGTTGTAACTCACCTGATTTCTGATTGCTTGCAATCATGTGGCTGTGATTATTGAGTCTTAGGTTATATTTTAGTTGCAACAAAATGCCAAGTTAATGATAGAAAGATCACGTGCAGCTTAACAGTAGCCACAGAGTTGTGAAAAATCAAAATGTGCTAATTGCTTTAATCACCTACTGATTTTCTTAGAATTAATGAAGGCTTAAATCAGATGTAGTGTAAGGAAATCAAAGTGATTTGATGACGAACCCACGATACTGTCACTTTGAGGTGCAGGATTAAAACACTTTTGTAGTTTTGTGTGTTTAGCAGGTTGCAGACAAGGGACTGGCTCTGAGCAAGGCTGCCCAGAACCTCAGAGCAGGAGAGCTGCTGCCTGGGTGGGTCAATCCACCCTTCACACACAGGGGTTATGATGTTAAAATATTATTTCCACAGACGAGATGTGTTCTGTTCTCTGTTCTAAGGAGGTACCTATTTCTGGTCTAAATCTCCATAGTGGGAATCCTTCTAACAACTAAAATAACTGATATCTGAGACATGAACTCATAGGGGCTTTCAGAGACACATGGGGCATGTTGGTTTATTTAGGTGGAAGGAGGACCTCACCCTTGTGCTATCCTTACTGTGGGCTCTGGGCTAAATGGTATCTCTTTATCTAAAATAATTGTATTCTATTGAAAGCAAGGGAAGGCATGGTACACTTGGTTTTGACATGTCAGGAAAGCTAAAAGAACAGAAAATTCCCTATGTCCTTTCTGGGATCTCATTATGCAGTCTAGCTAGTAAGACATTTAGAAGTTTTACTTTTAAATACTTAGGTATTTGCAATGTTAGTAACAGATGCTGCAGCAAATTCTACACACTGACACTTTACCATAGTAACTGTAACTACTTGCTGTATTTGCTTTCATTTAAATTAATATGTGGTTTCATTTTCTGAAAATGGTTTTGTTTGGCCAAATATGATAATTTTCTGTACATTAATTCTCATACACAAACACCATAAAAATGATGCAGTGTGACCAATATCCATTTGGAGAGAATTTTTTCTCAAAAATTTTCAGTCAAAATTATCTGAAAAATATTTTATATTGTATTCTTACTTTCAATATGCAGGCAGAAAGCAAGTTTAGGATTTGTTCTGGTCTATCAGTGGAATATGAGTTCTAAAATCTGATTGTGACTATTCGGCTTCCAGGGATAGCTATTCAAATGTATCTACTTTGGGCCTCTGGGGATAATATGATTCAGTCCTCCTGCTAAAGCAGCATCACCCAGAGCAGGTTGCACAGGATTACATGCAGGCAGGAGACTCCACATCTGGAATTTAAATTTGAAGTGGGAATTCATTGCCTTAAAAAAAGTCATTATGACCAAGAGTTATAAACTGATGAATGGACAGAGCTCAATATGCAGAGAAAAGCATCTGAAATTAAAACCCACCACCTGGACCACTTCACCAGCAACCCAGAATTAAATGAAGCATGCATTCAAAATTTTAGTACAAAACTAAGTTTCGCAATTTATTGACACCCTGTATTGTTAGCATTAAAAAGTCTTTAATATTATATATATAATGAAAAATGTTGGCATTTATACTCATGTGTCTAGAATTCAGTGCAGTATTGAGTATTATGCTTCATTTTATAGTCTACAAGCCAGATGAGATCCAGAGAAATTTTTCCCATGTTATAGAATCCTGGTGATTTTTATAGCCTCATTATATTAGAAATATTCAGTATAATTCTGTGTTAATGATAGAATTTTAACCAGAGAAGGCATTGGGATAATTGCAATTAAAGTTCTTAATGTGTTGAAGATCCACACACCACCGAGGATATTAAAGAGCCCCAACCTTAGTTTGTCACAAATATGAAATTAAGGATCTTCATTGCCCCAAACACACATAAATGTAGAGTTCAACGACCATTGTGCCTCCATGGAACAGAGTGTGTAATGTGCAGGCCAGTGATGAATCAAATAGAAAATGCATTTATGGCCATTTCAGTCTCTGAAATGAGCCTAGTGTGAGGTTAATGCTCATCATTCTGCATCACTGGTTTAAGGGTTGCAAGGAATCAAAGAAAAAGCTTTAAACAAATTAGCACTAAGTTTGCCTAGTTAAGAAACTTGTTTCATAGTTTTGTTAGTCATAAAAGGAAACAAAATTTTACCAGTACTGGTAAAGAAACCTTTTATTGGCTGCCTGCCAGAGGCAGGCTGGTGATCAAATACAGCAGCAGATTTACCTTTCTGTCAAACAAAGCCAGAAGATTTTTAAATCATTAGAAAGTGATTACAGAAAAGCAATGAAAGAAGTAGGTAAAAATAACCATTATACCAGCAGCTGAGGTTTCTGAAATTTGATAGTTCTTATTCCCAGAATATCTTGCATACAGGGAAACCACTGCTAGTGGAACATGAGCTTCTAAAGTGGAAGATACTGTGGAAGTGCTTTGATTTATAATTAATACAGTGCAAGTGCAGTAGCATGCCAATACTTTCAGACTACTTTTACAAACCTAGGGAACTACAGAAGATACTGAATTTGATCTTGGAAAAGGTGAACAATTTTTGTTGCACGTGCAGATTAATGGGTGTAAATCACAATTTTTTCTTTTTTTAATCTACCCTGTAGTAAAGAACTGTGCTTGTATCAGCTGATGAGAGGACTCTCACACTGATAAGCAGTTTTTCTAAAGGCTTGATATAGACAGTGTGGTTGTTTTATAGCTGTAGAAGGAAACATACAGGCAATGTCACTTCCAGGAGGGTTTCTGATTTGAAGTATTTGGAAATTTCTCTTGGTGTGGCATTACTCTGCTCTTGTCTATCCCCAGATGGGCAGTGACAAAATGGAAAGCTTGCAACTTTAAATGTTGGCACTTTCATCTCAAAATCAGAAGATACCAAGAAAATTTAAGAGTAAAACTTCAAAAGGTTTAGGACTTGAATTGCAGAATTTGTCAGCCTGCAGCAATGTTACCAAAGTTGGTGCAAAATACAGTATTGAAAAACTGCATGATGTGAACTTCAAATCAGTTACTGAATTTGCCAATATCTTACCAGAGAATAATCACTTAATCAGGAGTAGAACCTTAAGGGTGCTGTGAAACTTTTTTCTTTTTGTACCATTATAATGTCTAGAGTCAGTCATGAATTACTAATTATTAATTGCAATGCTGGATACAGGTGACCTACCTCAAAATAGGTGCACATGAATACTGGTTTCAAGCTTTGGCTAGTGAGAGCTGATTCATATGTTGCAAATTCAGAGAAAGCAAGGCTGAAGACTATTTGAGAAAAGTCTGAATGTTCCTATTCGTTGTGTTGTTACTTAGAGGCCTTAAGAAAGCCACCAAAACTTCTTGTGTAGCTTTCTCACTAGAGTCATATCAAAAAGGCTACAATGCCTAGGAAACTTGTGCATCATTTCACTTGTTTGCAAATGCTGGCGTTCAACACTTACAAAAAGGTAAATTTAGCACACCACCCACATTTCCCTATTTTGTTATGGTATTCTGTTTGATTCTACTCCCAGCCATGGATATCCCAGTGCTATTAAACACATATGAATTGGTTCAGTTTGCATACTTAGTCCTGCTAAGTCCCCAGTCAATGTTTGTAAGGCAGAGGCCATCATATACATGACAATTATACCCAGGGCCCTTTCAATATGCTCAAACTGAATTTATTCCAAAGAGGCTGGAGTACAAAATATCTGTAACTTGTGCAGTGAGACACAAATGGCTGCATTTTATACCTTCCTTATTCTCATTTTTCTCATGCCATTTGTACTGGTTCCAGGCTACACAAAATGTTGTGCACAGGCCTATATGAGTATTGGCTAGCTGAAAGTGACTCATTTTTCTGGCCTACTTTAAATTGTACAAAAGGCAGGAGACTGCCTACCTGCTGGAAAAACTGGGAAAGGAGTATTAAAAGGGCTGGATGTAGAAATCTCACAAAACACTGCTTAGAATTTCCTATGAGATGCCATTTACCTCTGTAACAAAGTCATTGAAGTGGATCAAAAGAGTAAGCACATTATTTTTACTGATAATACTTCATCTAGGATTATATTGAAAGCATGAGTTGCATTCTGCATATTTAATATATAAGATAAGATTTATCAGTACTCACTTGTTGTAGAGCTTCAGTTCCCAGGAAGGTTTTCTTGCTGAAAGTTATCTGTGGTAATAACAAGAACTTGTGTTTTGGGGTGGGTAAAACAGACCCCTGGTGCTTACTGAACTAGAGCATTTTTCACTAAGGAACAATGGAGAACCATTTGTCTCTAGTGGAGTAATGTCACCTAAAATAGTGTAGTAGAGGCATGTCCTCTTCTCAGCAGGTGTTACCAGCCTGGATAATAAATTGTATTATGATGGACTACAGGCTAATTTTGATAGGGTTCACCAGGTAGTGAAAGGGTTGACAGCACTACAGTTGTGCTGATTTACAAGTCAAGATATTTCCAATGTCTATAATCAGTCTCTGAGACTGTATTAAAATGTTCCAGTACTACCACAGTATAAGCAGGCAATTTATTATCCATGTGGGAAAAGGAGGGTGTATTGAGTTTGTGTGGGAAGTTTTTGGCAGTGAGTGGTGCTGCATGGTTGGCTTCTGTGAGAAGCTGCCAGAAGCTTCCCCCATGTCTGGCAGAGCCAGCACCATTCAGCTCCAGGATGGACTGCCACTGGCCAAGGCTGAGCCCAGCAGTGACAGTGGCAGTGCCTCTGGCATAACCGATTTTAAAAAGGGAAAAAAACTGCTGTGCAACAGCAGCTGGAAGAGAGGAGAGAGAATATGTGAGAGGAACAGCCCTGCAGACACCCAGGTCGGTGCAGGAGGGGCAGGAGGGGCTCCAGGTGCCCGAGCAGAGAGCCAGCCCCTGGCGCTGCCCATGGAGAGGCAGCTGTGCCCCTGCAGCCCAGGGGCTCCGTGGGGAGCAGAGATGCAGCTGCAGCCCAGAGAGGAGCCCAGGCCAGAGCAGGGGGATGCCCGAAGGAGGCTGGGACCCCATGGGAAACCCGTGTTGAAGCAGGTTTTCTGTCAGGACCTGTGACCCCAGGGGGAGAGGAGCACAAGCTAGAGCAGAGCAAAGTGTGAGAAAGAGAGAGCTTTGAGTCTTTTGTCCATATTGAGTCTTTACTGAAGTGGAACTGTTTGCTCTTATAAATGGGCAGAAATATTGAGGTGCTCTGCAGTGGTGGAAATTGTTTCATATGTGGCAAAATCATGATGTCACAGTCCCCTGTATGTATCAAATCTGAGAATTCTAACACAGTCTAAACTTTTACCAGGATTGCACATTTTTGTTCAGACCTACTGTGACAATTTTGAACTTAAAAAATGTTGGGGAAGATGAAACAGGAAAGCCTTATAAATATGATTGCCTGACAAAAGGTTTTGGGAATATGAAAACTATAAGCGACATCAAAATGAAGGCCACCTTTGAGATACCAAGTCTTAGTTACTGAACAACTGGAAAACAATGGTATGGCCGACTGAAGGTAATCCCCTCTTGATTGAACAATACCCTCTGCTTGCAGGCAGGTCCAAGGGTCAGAGCAGACCCTACTAGCTCAGCAGAAGGGGTCCAAAGAGTAGTTTTTAGAAGTTAAGATGTAACACTCTATGGTAATATAAGAACTCTTATAGGCTGTATGTAAATGCTATAGGATTTGTATCTTGTATTAGATTGGTTAGTGACAATTAGAATATTCAGTACAGAACTCACTCTTACTCCACTCTTACCTACTTGCTCTTACTTTTACACTCTTGCACTCTTGGGCCCGCTCCGAGCTGCGGCTGGCAGCTCTAAGCAGTGCCCCTGTACCCACGCCCTTTGCAATAAACCGCATGTTCCAAGATCTGACTTCAGAGATCTCTCGTCTCCGTCCGTCCCGACCGTCCGACCCACCCAAGCTCCTACAAAAAAATATTTGCTTCTTCTAAGGCAAAAAAAGTATAGTCCAGAGAAATTTTAATTTCACTTGTGTTCATTCAGTATCACATGCACACACACAAGTACACCCATGAGGAAGTGTATTCAAAATAATTACCACTCACTAAAATGCAACTGATACTGGATGTATTACTTGAAAATTTGTCTGTGCTTTCAATTTATAGTGCTTTGAAAATCAGGTGCTTTTCAAAATGTTATCTGTCAAACATAAATTCAGTGTGTAATTAGCACTTGCTGGTTACTGATTACGCCTTCAATTTTTGTATTCTAAAAAGAAACTCTTAATATATATGTTAATTATACACGTGTAAAATTCTGTATGGAATTATATTTGATCATACTTTTCAGTTTTTAAAATATGTAATTAAAAGACAGTAAATATTTAAAAGTATAATGCTGGATTTTAAATGTGGCATCCTTAATCTTCTAGTATTTCATGTAATCTTATACAATATTCTTAAACATGTAGTGCTATCCTCACACCCAAAAATGTCAAATTTTTCTCTGCCTCCCTATTGAACATTTAAACCAATTTTCCATTCCTCACAGCAGTACAAGATCATTAGTCCAGAAGCAGTGTTGGTATTGAATGAGAGGAGACAGGAAGGACTGAGTCAATGCACTTTCAGAAAATTTTCTTCTTTTATTTTTGTTTACCAGGTTGATTTTGAAATTTTGAATTTTTAATGGACAGTGGTGCCTCTGCAACACTGGATTGCCATAATACTTGATACAGTCTTTAACACTTCTTTTAAACCTGAAAAAGTAAAGCAGCCATGGGAAACTGGAGGCCTTTTTCAGAGGTATTTGAGTGTACGTGCATTTCTAATAATGACTTTCGTAACATTGAACATAAAATGGAGAATCTTTAATCTGAAAAATAATTGCTATAATATGCAACCTCTGATTTATAACAGTTGTCAAGTTTTACCCGCAACATTATTATTCTAAAGTAACATATTTATCAAGAAATAAATTTCAGTACATTTTACGTAGGGGAATTAAATCACTTGGAAGTTGTTTCTGTTGTGCAGTAAATATGTTGAAGTGTCTATGCAGCCTTTTGTACAATCCTACAAAACTGGCATCCTTTTTCAATACCAGTTAAAAACTTTTCTTTGTATATATTCACATAATCTTGGGTTGGAATAGTTGAATACTGTATGAGCAAAAGCTGAGAAGACTTATGCAGAAGTGAAATTAATAACCTCTAGGTAACTGAGCACACTTTATTACTCAATGGTTCAAAAGCAGTTTACAAATTTTAAAAGCAAAATTGTGTTGTACTTAATGCAGTGTAAGTAGTAAAAATATAAAACTTCATGTCACACCTTATGTACTACGAGCTGGACGTCAGGAAATATAATCAAAGACAGAAATAGAGTTGGAATAGCCTCTGACAGTGATAGGAAATGGGAGAGATGAATGGTTGTCTCTGAAATGGACAAAGAACATGAGGTTCTTGATTGCAGAATAATAATGAGGCAGTCAGAGATTGGAGAGAAAAGTTAATTTCATTTGAATCCTTAAATGCTGCATTACTAATTCTTTAGGAACCAGTGAGAATGGCAGATTATGAAAGGAATTAATAAAGAAAAAATAATGAAGAATCTGACCTGGGAAATGTACCTTGAACTGCTCAACTGTGCCTAAATATCGTTTTAACAAAGTGATTTATTCTGAACTTCAGAGAAAAAAGCTGAATGCAGGAACGTAACACCAGAGGTTCCAGTATGAGAGAGGTTCCTCAGTGCAGAACACTTCTGTTGGTAAGACACTGAAGAAGGGCATGTTGTGTATTTAAGCCTTGTTCTTGCTCTGCTATTTTTCTGTCTGCCTCATCTGGCTTGCATCCCATGTCACAGGCAATGTTCCTAATGTGCAAAAGTAATTATAAAATAAAGTCAAAAGCAAGTGTTTGACATTTTGTTTTATTTATTGTTCAGGTGGTTTAGCTTTCTGATTTGTTAATCAATTTTTATCTATGAATAGAAGGTTAATGTAGAACCTTTCATGGAAACACATGATAGCTGGCCTCAAAGACTCTATTTGTACTTTTGGAGAGCAAGGTAATTTCTAAACCTCTTAAAGGATCACATAACCTTTTAATACTGGGGTTTTTTTTTAGTTATAGCTTAATGAAAAATGGGTTTTTAAAGAGTCTTTTCATTCAGACTTTTTATTACCAGCAATGTAAAAAGTGCATTGCTTTGACATCCTTTGTCAGTTCTGAATGGATTCAGGTAACTCTGTGCAAAGTACTGACCCTGCAAAGGCATGTTAAAGGTTTCCTAGGTTTGGATAAACAATTTACCCATCACAGCTATGCTACCTTCATTATGACTGCTTTGAATTGTCCACCATGCTTTGATATATATTTCCAATTTCATGTTGCTTTTGTTTTCATAGATGCACTTTAGAATCCCATTCTTTAGCACATACTTTTTCATTTTACAGTATCCTGTTTTTAAATACCCATTCACTGACTTTCTGACTTGTTGGCTTTCTTTCCCCACACTATCAATTCACTCTAAAGTGATCAGAAAATCCTGATGCTGCTGTAAATTGGTGGTGACCTTTTGGAAATCCATTGGCTACACCACAGCAAAATTACTGAGAGTGGGAGGAGGCTCAGAGTTTGAGATTCTAGCATATTTAAATTAGCTATTCTTCAGGATAGAGGATAGAAGGCTTGCAATCATCTACGAAGTGTAGCAATACATTAATTTGGGCTATTTCACTTATAAGGATTTCTGCTTCATTGAGAGTAATAAACCATTAGCTGTAATTTACAAAGCAGAGTGATTTAGCTGCTTTATCTTTATGTAATTCTGAGTCTTATCATCCGTGGGCAAAGCATCTCTGATTAAAGTCTTTTGTAACACCATGTGACAATAGAATTAGCCCTGAGATCTTGCTCTGAGTTTTATTGATTAGGAAATATGACTATTTTCAGTAGTGAAAATAGTTGAGATCAGCCACAAGCATACAGAAAACAGCTCTGTTCCCCTGAAAAAGGAAAGAATTCAGCATTCAGGGGGTTAGACTGCTACAAAAGTGACACTACATTCACACACTCAGAGTGTGTTAGGACCACTGTGTTTGTCACTAAGGCAGCATATGCTGTGCTTTAGGCTTTGCTTTGAAATCTAAAGAACTCGCTGATAACAGTAATGATTATCTTTCCCACTTTGGCCAGCAGTTTTGTCAGTCTCCAGATCTTGGATTGAGTATTAGAATGTTGAAACTCTATCAAATTGGTGTAATTTTCAAAGAACACAGATGGGAAGGTAAAAGTAATTAATAACCTTCCTGCTTTGGCCTTGTGATCACAATTTTCTAGGTAATAAGAGAAAAAGTAACCACAGCAGGAAAACGCTACCATAATCCCTCTTATTAACATAGTTTTAATTATGGAACAATTATCTGTAAACCCTTTTTCTCACATCTGTTATGCAGCTTGGTTCTGTTCTTGTCTGACAATGAACACTGGGATAATCTGGCTAAGTAATGGATGCCACTTAGAGACACCTAAGAAAGTAAACTGTACTATAGAAGATTTTTAGAACCCCATCTGACAGGTAACTCAACTGTCCTTTCATACTGCTGTACTTGGTTTCTCTCCCTGCAGATCTGCATTTCTATCCTGGCTCCATTCTATCAAGGTTTTGTGTCAGCAGAAAGACCTTATTTACCTCAAAAAGCAAAGTAATACTACTTTTACTTCCAGTGACAGAGTGGAAAGAAACTTGCAAAACAAACCATCTTTTTTATATCCTTGAGATCTGAGTCCTGTACTAACTTGAAAATGCATATTTATGATTTCTGAGAAATTCTCTGACTCAAGCTCTAGGGTAGAAGCAAAACAGTAAAACCAGATGCACTCAAATTATTTCAAGATTGATTGAATATCAATAAAAATCTAATAGAATAACATGTAGCTTTTAAAGAGAAAATGGAGAAAAATATGAATTACTGTAAAAGTCCAAGGTGACGTCTAATTTTTAATCTTTGAAATGATTTTATTCAAAATGAGTAATATTTAATTTTAGTTTCTTTCATTTTGATGCTCAGGCTTTTTTGACTGCAAGGCATAAATAAAAACAGATCTAATTTGTGTGACTTTTCCTTAAGGTGCTGTCAGTAAATCTGGCTATTGTGACTATTATTAAATGTCGTCAGTAGTTGTCACCGCACAAAAATTTTTATTGGTCTGAACTAGAATGTCAAATTATATTGTGAAGCCCTTCATTAAAGGGATAACAAAGCTAATGATCCCCATTGACTCAGTTTTATTTCAGAAAAAGCACAATTAGTACTTGGATAATAAACTTAAGAAAACTGAAACTTAAGATTTTTTTCTTGTCTTGTAAAGAATTTAATGTTATATACTCTTGTGTATGTGTGTGCTGGTTTGGACAAATTTGGAGGAAAAATAACCTCTGATAGAGGGCAGGTTGCAACCAGCCCTCCCCCACCAGGTTCGGGGAAAAAAAGAGAAATTTTCCTCAGAGGAAAGTGAAAGAGATAAAAAATATTTATTTAACAAACACACAGGAAAAGGATAATAATGCTGAATAATAAAACCTCTCACTTTGGAGAGAAATTTCAGAGTCCTTCCGTAGGTGTGGTCTCTCTCCTCCTCCTCAGAGCTGGGTCAGTGTGGGCTCACCTCCAGGGCCTCCACCTCGGTAGAAAATCCTCCCGATGTGTTCTGATGTTGAAACAGTCCAGAAGAGAAGAAGGGAAAAAAACCCCGAAATCCCAGAAAAACAAAGCTCAACTCTCTGTCTCCCTCCAGAGAAAAGGAGCCAAAAGCTGGCTGGTGTAGTGGTTTGGTCCAAAATACTCATTACTGTTTATCTGCTGTGAGATAAGAATTAGGAGAAATGCAAAGCAGGCACCAAACTTGAAAGAATATAAAGAAGTTTATTAACAGACCTAAAAGAGG
>NW_008238644.1:1543261-1546058 GCF_000691975.1 Corvus brachyrhynchos
CCACAGAGGGAACAGGCCTGTCAGCTCCAGGATGGCCGTGGCCTGGCCCAGCCTGGCCCAAGCAGGGCCTGGCCGGGCCCGCTGGCCCCCACATGGGGCCGCAGCCACCTGTCCCAGGGCCGGAAACGAGAGAGAGCTTGGAGGGGGAGTTTGCCTATTCTTAAATGTGGATCACAGAGGTGATCACAACTTTAAGTGGCTTAGAGAATTGTCCATATTCAACCTGGCCAGCTGATAGGTTCTATCAGTTCCCAGAGGAAACTGTAAGCACCCCTTAGCAAGGACGTCCCTTCTGGGACTATGCTTGCTAACCTATGACAGCTGGAAAGCAAGGAGGGCGCTTCCTCTGCTCTTCTCCCTGCAGCAGCAGAGCAGAGAGGAGCGTGCATCTGTGTCCTTGAACAACTGCTTTGAAACGTTTGCTCAGTTTTTTCCTCTCCCCCCTCTCAGACTCACTTTAAAGGCACAGAAAGGCACAAAATTAATTTCTGGGCATAGAGCAGTGATAGGGGATACACACCATAAAGTCACCCCAAGGGAGCGTGCACGCAGACTGTGAGTGGCACCATTTTCTGTGAATCAGATTTTTGTGTGATTGCAAGTCTTCAGGTGGTGGGGCTCTAGAAAATCAGTATTAGTAATATCTTCTGATAAAAATCCTGAGAAAGACTAACACAAGTTCTTCAATAATCCTTGTTATTTTCAGGTCAAGTAGAATCTGCTTCCTTTCTCACTCCATAGAAAAGGTGCCTCTTTTTAGAGGTTAAGAATGGGTGAAAAGCCAGGGCATCTTTGAAGAGATTTCTCTCCCGTATCTACCTTATGTGACTTCAGAACAAAATGATCTCATATAATCTTTCTAATTTCAGTATCAAAATAAATGGCAGATTATACTAATCTTTCACTAAACATGCAGACTAGAAAAGTCAATATTAGTCATACCACATCTGTCGTTTTAAAAGGCAGTGGTGGTGTTTAACTACTTGGTCTTACGTGGTCCTGCAATGAATAACCTTGTATTATTTTTAACTATGTCCTTAAGCAGAGCCTACTGAAGCCAAGCAGAACACTTTTTATGATTTTAGAGTGCTTTGGATCTATCCTTTATCTAAATATGGCCTTTTTATCGTTTTAAATCAATAAATCTGTTGCTCTGGCACATTTTCCAGTGTTACCCTTGAAATAGTTGCTTATTCACTGAATGGCCTCTTTATAGCAAACTGCAATGTTGCCAAATTGCTTTGGGTTTACTCTGCATTGGTAAGTCCCAATTTTGTAAGTGTAATAGATCTTTAAAATTAAACTTGTCTTGCTGGCTGGTCCCACTCAGTCTTGCAGTCAGTGGCTCGATGTCTAAGTGGGGAACAGTGATGGGAGGTGTCCTCAGCAGTCAGTTTTGGGAGTGACACCGTTTAACAGTGATGTGGACAGTGGGATTGAGGGCACCCCCAGCAAATCTGACAACACTGAGGTGTGTGGGGTGACTGACATGCTGGACGGAAGGGATTCCATTCCAGAGGGACTTTGATGGGCTGGAGATGTGGGCTCATGGGAGCCTCATAAAGTTCAACAAGGCCAAGTGCAAGGTCCTGCACCCAGGTCAGGGCAAGCCCAATCACAAACACAGGCTGGGCAGAGAATGGATTGAGAGCAGCCCTGAGGAGAAGGACTTGGGGGGTGTTGAGGGACGAAAAGCTCGTCTTGACCTTGCAATGTGCCCCTGCAGCCCAGAAAGCCAAAAGTGCCCTGACCTGCAATAAAAGCAACATTTGCAGCTGGTCCAAGGAGGTGATTCTGCCCCTCCTGACACCAGGAAAACTCAGAGCTGTGAAAGTGATGAAGATAATTACCTGCTTCTTCCTGCTTCAGCTCTCAAAAGTAATTGCTGAAGAACAGTGGTATTTTGAATTGTTTTTGGACTTTTCAAATGATCTTGTTTGGATTTTTAATGCCTTGTGTACAGTTATGATGGTTTAAAGACTGAAAAAGAAAATAGCTTCTTTTACACTAGACAGCATGTGAGTTGTTCAGGTAACTGACATTCTCTCTGGATTTTAAACCATACAAAAGGATATTAATATGTTTTGTGACGAGTACTTGTTCTTGGTAGAAACAGTATCTCACTCTATTTGAATTGAATGTTTACCAGCAGTTTTCTTTTGCCTTAGCTGTGAACTGGAACATTGACTTAACTGAGAAAAATTGTACCTCCATGAGAAAATAATGGGAAAATCAGTACTGCCTCTGACTGACTTGCTGGGCATTTCTGCTTTCAAGGAACATGTCTCTGAGTATTTCTAGATCTGTAGTTGTTTATAACTGAACGGAAAGTTTTGTTTCCTGGAATGCCTCTGCATCCTTTTTGGAGCAGTTCCCACTTTGCCCGGTCAGCTCTGGACGCAGCAGGCTGCGGGGCCAGCCTCCGGAATCCGGGAGACCAGAGGTCTGGCTCGTGGGTCCTTCCACAGGACCGCGGCAATAGAGGCAGGTGGTGGAAGAAGGAGGCAGGCTCAATTGTGGATGAAATCCGGAAGGTTTATTGTGTCTCCACACAGAGGACCTCGCCCCCCCAGGGGTGTCCAGCAATGAGCAACTCTGAACGCGCCTGCCAGGGGTTTTATGGGGGGGTGGCGACAGGGGAGGGATGACAACGGCATCGAATCAGGGAAGGAGAAGGACGGGTCTGCGGGATGAGGGACACACAAGGGAACCTATCCTGGGAAAGGAAGGGAGGGATCCTCCCCCCAAGACCAATCACTCGACTCTCCTGCCAGAAATTTCTAGAATGTTGGGAGGG
>NW_008238644.1:1546111-1552203 GCF_000691975.1 Corvus brachyrhynchos
CCTCCAGGACGTTTCGAGAAGCTTGGGAGGGGTGGCGGGGCGATTGGCAGGGGTCTGGGAGGAGACAAATAGAGAAAGCAGGGTTATGAACGGGAAACCAGGAGGGTGTAAACTGGGATGGTACCGTAACACAAAACCCAAAGGGGAGACCCGGACTGAACCAAACAAGACACACTCCCACACTGGAAAATGCTCAACAGGTACCCTTTGGCAGCCTTTAATATTTAGGAATAATTTTTTTTGTGAGTTCGGAAGTCTTCGGCTTATTAAAGGAGATTTTCTTACCATTGTATTTAAAACATTATTTGTGTACTGCATACATATTTATGATAGGTTAAAGCTTTCATGATAGTGTTTTATTCCATGAGTTTATTTCGGGTTTGAGGAAAAGCTTCCCTTTCAGACAGTGAGTACCTTTTCTGAAGTGTGGGAAGGTATACAGTGACACCATCCATCTAGTGAAACTTTGCAGAACAGACCAAAAATAAGGACTTAAACAGGAGGAACAAAACCATCGCCTTTGGGATATAACTCCTGCTGTACCAATTCTTGCTGCAGTACAGCACTCCAGCATTGCTCAGGCACTCCGTTTCTACAGCAATCGCTTTGTAAATAAAACTTAAATGTAATTTTATTAGTGATTATTTTGCAGTATGCTAGTTTACTTCAGAATGTTTATGCATGTTGCATTTCATTATGGGTTTGGTCTTTTTTTCTTGTGTTTTTCTTGTTGCACGCATTAGACTAGAAGTGGCCTCATGAAAACTGGGTTGGAGCTTGGGTCAGTGTGTGGAGCTCTACTCTTTCCAAGGTATTTTGTGATTCCTCTCAAATGTAGAACATAACTAGAGGATAGCAAACCAGAGGTAACTCTCATGAGCCATATCGTTTCTTACTGTTGAAACTCCCACTACTTAGTATTTACTGTCTTAGTGATATGATTTTATATGAAAAGCCTTATATTTCTTACATAGCTTTTATACATCCAGCAATTGTTTTGGCTTCCAGGCCAGACAGATTTGTGGTGTAAAAAACCATAATATGCTTATTCTTTTTTTTTAATCCATGAAGCTGAGCTGATTCTATAATTTTTTTTTTTTTAATGTGAACCCCAAATACAAGTTCACCTGCAAGTGGTAATGTTATATGGATTGCTTCTGTTTAATTAATGCATGTATGATTTTACTAAAATTATTGGAAATTCTGCCCAGTGCTGCAAGCAAAATGTTACACTCTTGGAGTTCAATGTAAATGCCAGTTGCTGGCTGTTGTAGTGTAAACTTTAATTTGTGCTTTCATGACTTCATCTGAAGTGCCAATTTCTGCATTCAAAGCAAAACAGAAAAAGTTACACGAATATCCAGCCCTTGGTCTGAAAATAGAGGTGACTTCACTTGGACTATTTACCTAAGAGAACATGGGGTTCATAGTGTTCCCAAACACTGAGGGACAGCTTCATGAGCAGATTTTGCAGGATTATCTGAAAGTGTATTTTGGCATTTGCAGTTGCTGTGACACAATTCCTTGTCTCTAGAAATTTCACTAAAGAGGAGAAGGAATATTTGTGGCTAGAAAATCCAATCTTTTCCTTACTTTCTTCTTTGTTGATACAGTAGTTTGTTAAAACTAATCCAACCTGACACCACCTTGTGTCATATTTAATTACTCTCAAGCTTAGCATCAATTTTGAGCAAAGCCCCCAGGTTAAAAGCCAGAACAATTCAATTTTTTACGTTGCAAATAAATGTTGAGAGATTCTACAGAAGATCAGAATGTGTTTGTAGTTGAGCACAACATAAGGCTGTGCACCTTCATGTATCCAGATCTTAGCTGTGCCTCAGATGTGGATGTGGTGTGGGCTAGAAGGAGAGGGAGGTGCATCCAAAGCAGTAGCCTGTGGAATACCAGAGCTGGTAGTCCAGCAGGAGAATGTGGCTCCAACTTGTTATTGCATCACTGAAACATACTCAAGGGAAATGTTAGCCCCAAAGCACTTTTCCCCATCTGTTTCAACTGGGATTGGCAGGAGAGGAAGGGTTTATTTTAGAGTAGGTGTGGCCAGTCTAGACCCACTTAATGAAGTTCTATACCCTCATACTTCATGAACGTCTAGAAAGAATATAATTGGCTATAATTTCTGAGGAAGTCTCTGTGGTCAGAGGCTCATTAGCCTTGACTGTGGTGATTTTAGCGAAGACTGAGATTAGGCTCTCTTTGTGTGTCTGTTTCCCTTTCAAAAGCTAACCTGAAAAGTGTGGCTATGCAAGGTGTTAATTTTTGGCAAACAAAAAGTTGCTTTGCCTTACTTAAAGTAGTTGAAATTCTCACTTTTCAATATTTTGAATTATGAGATGATAAGCAGTATACACAATGCCCTTTTGGGGCTACTGCTTCAACAGAACACCTAATCAGAGGCCAAAACTGCTGTTGCTTATGTAGACAATGTGCTTTGCCATCCTTTAGCTGAAATAAGGCAGAAGAAAAGCATACAGCTGTTACTTATGAAATTAGGATAAATCCAAATTAACGAGCCAAATTAACTGTTGCATTAGAAACCACAGTGTGTTTTTGTTCTGTTGTATTTTGCTTTCTTTTCTTATGGGAGATTTATGTCTTGACTGGAAAATAAACCAAAACCCTAAGAACTGTAGAAACAAATGAATGGGGAAAAAGTAGTTTTGAATTTCTACAGGAATACCCAGAATTTTTCTACTATATTCCTCCTGATTCCTACTTCAGTTTTCCGGATTACATTGCTCTGTTTTTCACGTTCATTAGTGGTGGTTTCTACAGAAATTACTGGCAGTAATGACAGGATGTGAAGTTTACAGCACGTAGGGAGATAAAACAGTGGTCTTACAGAAGGCAGCCTAATTAGAGTGGACCTTCTCCTCAAGACAAGAAACCACTACAACCAAACTTTATTTAGCTTGGATTTTATTTTTTACAGGTTGTGTGAGGCATCTTCACTCATGAATACAATAAATTTATGCTATTGTTCAACAATACCAGGTTCTGAGACCTCTGCTACTGTTCAGTGTAATAATATCTGTTGCCAATACACTAAAACATAGACTTAAAATGCTTTCATTTACATTCCATTCTATTTAGTTTTTTAGTTCAATATTTTTCCTCCTAGGTTTCCATACGAATACATTTAAGGGACAGAACACCTGCTATGATAAAAGCATGAGGGAAGTCTTTGGTGGTGAATCATACAACTGAGAAAGGAGGATAATGGGAGTTGCATATGGACACAAAAAGGAAAGAACGCTAGACATAAGACTAGAACATACTGTGAACCATTCTAAAATCTTTCTTTTAACAGTGACCAATATGGTGTATTCAACCTGCTATTGAACAACTATTCAGGAATTCTGTAATATTTCCCAGAAATGCAAAGTATGCTTTGGAAGGATGTAAAGGAGTAAGAAGACAAAGGAGACAGTACTGTGGGAACAGTCTTGGAGTTGTGGACTGTGTCAGAACCAGCAGTAATGTGAAGTTAGCACAAGATTCAGACACTCCTAATTCTTTTGTACCTATGGTCCTTTGGCTAGATATGAAAGAAACTAGTCCTAGAAAGCATTATTTTGCTCTAAGTGGTTTTATTTATTTTTTTTTAAAATATCACGGCTTAAAAATACAGTAGTCTAACAAAATCAAGATAAGATTTTGGCCTTTTTTTCTTTAACTTATTTGGAAAATAATGAATGAAACATTTCTTCCTCCTTGTAGGAAATATTTTTTACTAAGAAAACCTGTTTCTGAAGTGCATTGAAGCATACAGAAGAAATAATTTCTGTAATAGGCCAAACTAGCTTTGCTTTGATGTAATATTTTCCTTTAAGGAAAATCATAAAAAGACTAATGTATACATATTCATTAAAAACTCTCTGAATATGTAGTTCCTTGGTGGATTGTCCGTGCTTTAAGATAATCTAAAGCTCACAGCTTTGCATCAGAAAAGCAGAGATTTCTCTCTGATTAACCCACACAATTTTCTTAAACTGCAGGTGAATATACCCTGACAGATACTTTGCTGGATGGATGATTCTGTGTTAAACTGTATTTTAAAGGAAAAGACATCTCACAGCTGATTGCTGATGTTGAGCAGGACTGGTAGGGATAAACTGTTAGAACAAGTTGATGCTGCAGAGCAAGCAAACCTATTCCATTTTATTTACTTTTACATGATGGGATTGTACAGTGAAAGTTAATGATTAAAGCATGAAGAAAATTCAGCTCATTTTTTTAAGTTTGTGTATGTTGGAATATTTAGAATTTTATGTAATGCTAGGCAGAAATGACTTGAAGTATAGCTTTGGCAAACTTTGAATAGCTTGATGTGTGTAACAGAGATACCGTAGTCATATTTCAACTAGACATGGAATGGGAGGTTTAAAATTGGTGAGGTTTCTTTGGTTTGGGTTTTTTTTTCTTTTTGTGGTCTTTTGTTTTCTTTTCTTTTTTTTTACTTAGACCTCATCAGAGACAGAAAAAACAGACAGGCAGCAGTAGTAGTTTGCTGTAGTTCGCTATATTTCATGATTTTAATGCTCCTGACTGAGATCACTTTTGTCACAGATTATGTTTTTCAGTGGCTTAGTCTGTATAACAATATGTTCAGATTTTTAACAGTAATCAGGCACTCAGTGCTTATAGGATCTGAGTACTTAATATGTTTTAAAAGTACCACGTTCACTCTGTGTTTCAGTTTCACTTTGTAAAGCTGAGATAATGTTATCCCTCTTCTTTACAAGGATACTGGGAGATAAATGCATTAAATGCTGCAATGTGCTTGGGACTAATGCTAATCTTAGGTGTCTAATACAGTCTAGTAAACTAAGTACCTAATATGTCTAGATGTTCTCATCTTGCAGAAATTGCTTGGGTAAAACTTAGCATAATATGAATTATCTTTGTAAATAAGATGAAGGTTTAGGTGCTGATACAAATAACAATACCATGGACTCCAAATGACTTGAATGAACTTTGATTCAGGTCCATTAAAATTTGTCATGAGCAATTTTCAACACTCGGGTTCTGAAAAATTAATTTTTGTTCTGGTTGTGTCTTGTGTTATGAATAATCTTGGTTTTTTTTGGTAGGACTGTTATGTGCCTGGGAAGATTTGAGTTTTATATTTATATAGCTCTAATGACCGTGACCATTTCTGTTCAGGTCAAAGGAATTAGGTTTCTGAGGCAATAAATATCACCACTATTAAAGGCAGTCATTCATCCATTTACAAGCTGTCAAGTGGTACAACAGATAACTTGCTATTACCCTTCCTGTGTTAGGAGAATCAGCAAATGTTTATTCCCTCCAATGTTTGCTCCCCCCAGTGCTGCTCTGTTAACCCCTTTCACCTGTTCTCTCTACCCATTGCATATTGTCATGAATGGAGTGAAGCACTCCACTTGAGACAGAAGCAGCAGTAAACCTTGATGTAAAACAGCGAGGTAACAAAATTAGATGGTAAATGTGAGAGTGCTTTAACAAGGTACACTTGACTATTTGCTGCCTAAAGGACAAGGTCAGAAGAAGCTGTCAGGGAGACCCTCCCATTGAGTCATGAGGTTCAGGAAGGACCACCTTGCTTTCTAAACTCCTTCTCAGACTGCAGCTGGATCCAGTCCTAGACTCAGACTTGATCAATGGTTTCTGTTCAGAGGAGTTTATGTGCACAGTCAATCCTCTGTATCACCTAGCTAAGATTTCAAACATTACTAAGCTATTGATTACTTACTGAGGATCTGTTGTGGCAAGGAATTTTTCAGCCTTGAGGGGTAACCTTGAGAGGGGTCCCTACTCAAGGGGAGCTCCTGGAGTGCAGCCACTGCCATGCGGGAGAGCTCAGTGGGCCCTGGGCTGTCCACTATTTATAATAAAATGATTGACTGATGGTGATATTTGCATAGTGGCAAGACGTCTGGGTCACCGTTCCAGACAGCCCTTGGCTGCCCTGAAGCCATCTGTCCCCAGAGTCCCCAGGATGCAGGCGCCAGAGCCCCACTGGTTGTTAGGGCAGGGAGGGGGACAGCACACGTCACACAACCAGCAAAGGAAACATACAGCCTGTGTAGGGA
>NW_008238644.1:1552218-1555652 GCF_000691975.1 Corvus brachyrhynchos
GGGAAAATGCAATGATATCCCGGGATATGGATGTGCTGTCCTGGACACTGTGTTCTTGGTCAAATTGGTGTGGGTGTCTGCCTGCAATGCCACCAAATCAAACCATTTTGTACTACCAGCAAAGTTATCCACCGGAATCTTTTGGTTTGAAGCACTTCCAAAGGCTCTACAGAGATCATTGTGATCCTGTTTAGAGGGTTTATTTTGGAAACAGTATCTGTGTAAGCAAAACAATTAATTCTCATTGAACTAAAGACTCTTGCAGGAATCGGAAAGAAATCTTACAAAATTTCATTGTGAAGTTGAGTCTTAAAATATACTTCAGTCAATATTATGCATGGTATTTCAAGGGATAGTACTGAGAATTTTTGACAAATTGTAACTTTCTGAACCTTATTTTTTAATGGAATGTCCATGATGGTTCATATGGCTCTGAGTGCCATAGCAAGGAGCATAAATTGAGGCAGGTCCTCGTTTAAGAATCCAACCCCTCCAAATGAGTTCAAGTGATTTTTAGATATAGACAAAAAATTTTAATTCAATAGTTTCATTAGCAGCATTCCAGTAAGTACTAGAAATAATTTTATTTTCAAACTAAATCTGTGGAAATGAACAAAGCTCATAAAATGAAGACATATTACTCATATTTAAAGTGAAATTCTTTAACTATTCTAAGGGCAAGCAAGATAAAATGTCTGAGTGAGTTTAATCTTTGATTTATTGAGGCAAAATTAGGATTCTTTACATTGTAATGTTAATACAGCCAAAATTTAAATAGTTACCTTAAACATTTATTATGACTGCTGTATCTTTTAGATAAAAACCATTAATTTTAAGTGCCAACAATATAAGATAGGAAAGTGTGGACACTTCTGGCTAAGGAAAAGATGATTCTAAAACTCAATCACTTGTAATGTGTAGAGGAAAGTGCAAATTAAATTTTTATCTGAAACATTAGTGATTGCAACAATCTCCGTTTTCATTCACCAATACTAGGTACGTGGTATTGATTCCTCTTTAAATTGGAGGAAATAGAGGCTGAGGGAACTGAGAAGCAACTGAGTTAACTGGGGTTATTTAGACTGGAGGAAAGGAGGCTTGTGGGGAGGGACCTCAAAACTCTCTACAAGTGCCTGTAGTCAGGGGAGGATCGGTCTTCCCTTAGGTAGTGGGCAATAGGACAAGAGGAAGGATGTGCCAGTGAAGGCTTAGACTGGATATCAGCAAAAATTTCTTCACTGAAAGGGTGCTCAAGCATTGGAAT
The DNA here is from genome assembly GCF_000691975.1 of Corvus brachyrhynchos. Lineage (NCBI taxonomy): Eukaryota > Metazoa > Chordata > Aves > Passeriformes > Corvidae > Corvus > Corvus brachyrhynchos. The sequence goes on from NW_008238644.1 coordinate 1,553,483, forward strand.
GGGCTGCCCAAGGAAATGGTGGAATCACTACCCCTGGAAGTTTTCAAAAAGTGTATAGATGAGGTGCTTGGGGACATGGTTAGTGGTGGACCTGGCAGTGTTGATTTAATGGTTGGGCTCAGAGATCTTAGAGGTCTTTTCCAGCCATAGTAAATATATGATTCTCTTATCTTTAATTAAAGTAAACCCACTGTCATTTTGACAGTTATAGCAGGACACATTTTACCCCATTTACTGCATTCAATAGAAATTGTGTTTTTAGTGTGCCTGGTTTTTGTTGTGATATTCACCAATACAGTTCATAGGTCCTCTTTCTCTTGAAGATTTTTACGACTCATTTATGTTTGTTTTCAATGACAAGCCCTGTCTTACTGAAAGGATTGGAATAAAACTGAATTCCCAAGTAAACCAGAACTGCAAAATACATCCTCCTTAGACACATCTCAGGTATTTCTTCTATACAATCTACACAAGAGAGTGGCTCACATCTGTAATAAATTCAGCTGGGATGGCCTCTGGGTAAGGGAGCTGTCCTGCCTTTTGATTTTGACTGTGTACTTAGACATATTTTGGCCACAGACACACAACTGGAAATAAGAATGTGGCTGAACTGCCTGAGATGTAGCAGTAGTCTGGATATGAATATGCATCACAGTGTGGAGGCTCATGATCCTGTCCAAGGAGCTGCCAGTACACTGGGATGAGGAGCCACATGCTCTTTGTGGTACATTCCATGTGAGCATTTCCTATCACCTTGTGTCCTCTTGTATCAGGTGTCTGGTAACTCAAACTTCACATAAATGGCAAAGATAGAATAGGAAAATATCTTCCATGGCTTCAGCTTCTTTTTACTACTGTGTTTTGGTCCCAGGTTAAATCAATGAAAACAATACAATAATAAGCTATATCTTTAAGTTTCCAATTGAATTGCTATCTGAAAGAATTCATAAGCTCCATGTTGTTTGTCCAAGTGTCCTTTTCAATGGCTGTGGCTTCTAAACGTGTGGCAGTGGAAATGCATCTTATTAATATTTTCCTGCCACTAGCAATGAGTGTTAATTAGAGCTGGATCTGGCTTAGTGTCTCCCTGGATTATTTAGGATAGTAAGAGCTCTGCTGAATGGATGTTTGTACAATCCATCTTTTAATTCACTCTCTGAGGTAGAAGACTATTCAGAGTAAGGTTTGTAATTGTTCCAGAGTGCATTTGATAGCATCAACAATAACCTCTCATTTTATTAAGCAAAAAGTTTTCTTCCCCAGAATAGATTTATTGCCCACACTTACTAAAAGGAAATAATAGCTTGTAATTATGGTCAGTGTTTTTTTATTTGATGGCTTTGTCGATAGCAGTATTTTATGTTTGATATTTTAGCATAATATTTTGATGGAAACAGCATATTTTCTGTAAAGAGTAATGGGTGAAATAATGGGTAAATATAATTTTTATCTTGTCAAATTGTATGATAGAGTCCTTTTTGACACTTTGCTACTTTTCAGTAGCACTTCATCTTTGCTTTGTCTCTGCTTTATAAAGAGTTAAACATAGTAGCCTGACCCTTTCTAAGCAATACCAAATTATGAATAGGTCATCATTTGTGTGCCTGGCATTCTCACGTGCTGGATAGATACCCTCGTAGCTGGATAATTGGTCAGATGTCTCTGGTCAAAAAGACCCATGAAATTACATGTGTTTTCCTTTACTTTTAGAGACAGGCAATTATTTGAGTACCAAAGAATTGGGTAAGAAAGCTCCCAAAGTCTCCACTGGGATCAGATTTTACCCACATGACATTTTTTGATGTTTTTCTGAAGGAAGTGGCTGGACTGTAAATGTGTGCTAGCATAGCTTATCCAGTTGAGTCAATCCTATGGGACCTAGAGATAAATGCATTAGACCATTGTGACAGGAGACTTCTTATTTTGCAGGCTTTTAAAATGATCCTTGATTAGGACTACCTTGCAGGACTGTAATGCAAATAAAATAATTAACATTATTTTTTAAGTTTTAGGCTAAACAACTGTAGCATTGAAGGTAGATGTTTTGTTTCTAATGTCTAAGGTAATATTTCTTCTTACAGAAAAAAGAAATCTGTTATTCATGTGTGTCTTTTCCTCAGCCAATAAGTTTCAGTTAAAGGCAGCTGATGTTTGGACCTGTGTTTTTTCA
>NW_008238644.1:1555697-1586439 GCF_000691975.1 Corvus brachyrhynchos
CAAGGAACCTGTAACCCAGTTAATTTTTAAGTATAAGGAAATGGTTTACATTGCACATTTTTTTGTTAAAAGACTCAAAAGAGGAAATCAGCTAAATTTTGATTCCTAAGCATGTACATCTAGGCAAATCCAAGAGTCTGAGTACTGAAATAGTTATAAATTGTTATAAAGTGCACCAGGTCTGATATTCAGATACAAAAAAAATTGCCTTGTCATGTTTGAAATACATTCCTCCTTCAAGTATTACGAACAAAGTGCTCCTCTGCAGTTTGTTTATATGTTCTAAAACTTCCCTCCCTCATTGTTCCCCCGTCTTTCACAGTCCTGACTTTGGCAGTGTTATAACTCTTCATTCACGTGCACTGTGCAGAAGCGGGGACACAGCAGTGACACAGAATCTTAGGTTCTCTTTAATGTGAGTTTAAACTAATGCAGTTCACAGGTTAGGCCAACTCTGTGGCCTTGTTAAAGGCAACTATCCTTAAGAGGATTTGATTTCCTCCTCCACTCCTTACACTTGCACACAATGGGATTTGCCATCCCATTTTTTTGCTGTTTGGTTTTGCTCAGGCTTTTCTTCTCACAGACTTTGGGATCATCCCCTCCTGCAGCTCGCGGACTGGAACAGTGCATGGGTTTTGGAGTCTGCAACCAGGGATGTCTCAAAACTTTGTCTATACACAGCCTCTGAGACACATCAGGGTGGAGCAAGTGGACAATGAGGTTCTTGCACTCTGCAGAGATATTTTTTGACTTGATGAAGGGAATCTTCTGTTGTTTCTGAACCTGGAGCATTTCCTTGACATTGGAGCTATCAAATGGCTGTGAAGCATAGAGCATTGCATACAGGATAATGCCCAGGCTCCACATGTCAGAAATCCTGGGGTCACAAGGAACGTGCTCGAGCAGTTCAGGGGCTGAGTAGGCAAGAGACCCACAGAAGGTGCTGCTGAGAATGGTTTTCCCATTTCCGTCCCGAGTCAAGGGTTTTGAAAAGCCAAAGTCTGACAGCTTGAAGTTAAGATCGTTGTCGAGAAGGATATTGTCACATTTCAGGTCCCTGTGAGCAAAGTCCAAGTCATGGCAATGCTTGATGGCAGAGGCCAGCTGCTGGAACTTGGTGCGAGCGACGCTCTCGTCCATCGGACCCTGGCTAGTGAGGTAGTTCAGGAGGCTTCCCTTTTCCCCCAGCTCCATCACGATGTACACTTTCCCAGCTGATGTCTCAAAAATCTCATAGGTTTCGATGATTGAGGGGTGCTGCAGGTTCATCAAAGCCTCCATTTCCCTGGGGAGAAATTTTTTCAGGACATTCTGAGAAATTTTCTTCTTGTCAATGATCTTGATGGCCACTTTGCGTTTCAGGCGGTGGCTGTAGGCAGCTTTCACTTTGCCGTAGGAGCCTTCTCCAAGGGTGTCACCAAGGCTGTAGCCCTTCTTTTTAAGCACCACAGCATCCATCCTGGGAGAGCTGCAGGGATCTGCCCCAGCGGGAGCTGCTGTGCATCCTGTGCTGGTAGGCTGTGCTCCACGCCCGATGGTGGCTGCCAGGGGCACTGCTGGGCTGGGTGTGTGGGTGGTTACTGTGTGATCTCATGAACAGTTGCCCTGGAAGGATCTTTCTGTGATTTCATGGAACTACTCTGTGACATCATGGAGGCCAAAACTTAGCACGGAGTCACTGGCTGCTCTGTGCTGTCACTGGTGGTCGACTGCACATTGCAATCAGAAAATGGAGATCATTTCTCAAACATATATTTCTCTTTTTAAGACTTTCAGAGTAGGAAGACAGTTTCTATATCTTAGTTTTGTAATGCTGTTTTTCAGTTGTGCTGTTACTGTACATCATTACTACAATATACTGTGGATTTTTGGCGGATCTCAGGAGAATAACAAAAACCACGTGAGAACTGAGACTTTGTGGAGCAGTGCATTCAAAAACCCTTTTCTTTTTTTTTTTTTTTTTTTTTTTTTTGTGGTATGATAGATCCTGATTTCTTAATAAGTACTGTTTGTTGAGTTTGATTGCAATAAAGGGTGACTGACCTGAGTCTTCCAGGGAGTACCAGGGAGTCCCACCAGTTCAGTATTGTTTTATGTCAGTATTGTTATGAGCATTCTGGAAGTCTTTTCCTTATTTCAGAAGACAATAATTCTATGGAAATTCAGAATAGTCACTGCAGATAATCTCCCTGTACATGCAGCTTTCTTTCCTTGCTTTTAGCACTTAGTGCTAGTAAACTTCCCAAGAAATTGTAGAGAAAAGTTAATTTTTATCAGCCACAATACCATTGCAGAGTACAGCCACAGAAGCAGATTAAAGAAATGAAAATCACAGAAAGCTGCAATCACTTTCAGTAATAATAATCTTGTAGTTCTGTTCTTTGATTATAGGTAAAATACCCTGAGTTGCTTTCAAATTGATGGCATTCCTTTAAACTGAGGATTTTATTCTTGAGTGACTAAAGTTACTACAAATGTGAACAAACCAGAAAGTTAAACTGTAAGTTTGGAATGATAGTAGTTCTCAAGGGATTAAACCTTTTTTTTTTTTCCATGTTAAGTGGTGTATGTTCTTATTGCATCAAGTCTTTTGTTTTAAGGAGGATTTGTAGTAGATATTTAGCACATGCTGCTCTGCATGTTTTTGTTTCAGTCTTTCAACAGCCACAAATGAAGGGAAAATTTTTGGAGAAGGGGAAAAGAGCAACTCCCTGATGTTATTCCAGAGCAAATTTTCTTAAGGGCATGGAAGTTACAATAATTTCAAATAACAGGTTTAACTATTCAGTATCATGCCTCTGTCTGTCCTGAGGGTGCAGCCAATATCTGAACTGTGAGAGGGAAGGCATATATTATTGTGATGACATTGGAAAGAACAAAGAAGAAGAAAAGTCTTTAAAATACACGCAAGAATGCATAAAGATTTACAGTGGGCTATTACATGTAGTTGTTTCCAGGACATTAATTTAATTGGTTCTTTTCAAGTGTAAATAAAAATGTGGCCTTGTATTAAATGTTGGATAGCCTCATATCAGCTACTCATGCTTAAAACCACTCCAACTTTTAGTGTAGATGGCTTATCTTCATGTCTGCCTGTTAATTCTTTAGGAAATCTGTCTTGCATCTAGACATTTTTATATTTGGTGCAAGGTACCCAAAATGTATCATCTGTGCTCTACCTGATGTTTGTGTATCTTCTTATAGACATTCTTTTGAAATTTGTACAAAGGGATGCAGAAAAACAGTAATTTTACTGAAATTGTTAAGCAGTGATTTCCACCAGACCTATGTGATAGTATTAACAGTACTACTACAGTTTTTTCTTACAGTAATTTAAGGGAATGATCATGTTTTTATGGGAATGCTCACATTTTTACTATTAATGTAAATTAAGACAAAATTGAGTGTCAAATCCAAGTGCATCAACTTACACATAATTTTTTTGAGTAATTGACTGCTGGTGTTGTCACAGGCAGTGGGTCTGGAGAGTGGTAGGTATTTGTTCCCTGCTCTGTACAATCAGTCATAATGTCACCGTGGAACCAATGGATTAAGAGAGAGGATCTATATTCAGCAAAGCAGTTAATTCCTCCGATGCTAAATGTGCTTAAACTTAATCAAAATCTAAGTGAGAAGTCAGATCTATTATCAGTGAAATACATTTTTTGTCTCTGTTGGTGTTAATTTAAGGTTCTCTTTAGCTAAAGCAGCTTATTGGTGTTTAATTAGAATTTTGAATAGTACTTAGAATCATCAATATTAACAAATTTACCAAAATTATACAGAGTTTTTTTCTGGTGCCCATCTGTGTCAGTTGCAAATGTAATAGACTCAGGGCTTTAATAATGCAAATTAAATTTTCCAGTGAGAGAAATGCCAATATAGGCCAAGAATTCATTCTGAATCCAAAGGGGAAAGAGCAAACTATTAGTTCATTACATCTGGCAGAAGCAATTCAGTAGTTTCCTCTTTAGTTACTTAAGTTATATTTGGTCTTAAATAACAAAGGAAACCAACCCTTCCTGTACATGTTGTGCACATGGAGTTGTTGGAATCTTCATCCCTCAGACAGACCTGGTAGTCTGTTGCTTTCTTTATTCTTCCTGCTCTGCTGTCATCCTCTTTCATAAACCTCTTAGGTCAGGTGATGGAGAGGGAGAGCACTGAAATCCCCACTGCATCAGTGTGGCCCAAGTGTACCAGCAGTATCTCAAAAATCAGATGCTTAACACTGGATCAGGGATTGGTACAATAGGAACCGTATGGCACACTGACAGTGGGGAGAATAGCTAGAAGGCAGACACATTTTAAGCCCTGGATGAGTATTCCTTGCATGCTAAATCTTCTGCCTAGAGATATTTTTTATAGTTGTACAGCACCATTTTATAAAAGCTGGTGTTCCGGTTTGGCCAAATTTAGAAATATATATATACTCTGAGAGAAGGCACAACCACCCCTCCCCCCACCAGGTTCGGGAAAAAAAAAAAATTTTCCTCGAAGGAAAGTGAAGAAGATAAAACTATTTATTTAACAAGCACACGGGAAAGGAAAATAATGTTAAATGGTAAAATCTTTCGCTGTAGAGGAAAAACCTGGGAAAGTGTTCGAGTCCTCCCTTTGGTCTCCTCGGAGCTGGGGCTTGGCCCAGGGCCAGGCCCTCTGTGCCCGGTGGAAAGTCCTCCCGATGTGCTCTGATGTTACAGCAATCAGGCAGTCCAGTAGAAAAGGGAGAAAATCCGAAATTCCAGAGAAGGAAAAGTTCAGCTCTCAGCCTCTCTCCAGAGAACAAGGAACTGGAACAAAACTGGCCAAAAGCTGACTGGAAAAGCTGCCAGCCGGGTGCTTCCTCGCTCCCCCCTGCCCCAGCTGGAAAAAAAAACCTGCTATCTTTATGTGACCTTGAACAAGTTTCAAACTGCTTTGAGAAAGTTTTGCTTAGTTTTTTCTTCCCCCTCTCAGGCTCAGTTCAGAGGCATAGAAAGGCCAATAATTAATTTCTGGGCATAGGCAGCGATATGGGATACACATCATAAGGTCACCCCAAGACAGCTGGGTACCTGGAGCATATTTTTTTCTTGAATAGAATTCATTATGGAAGACAAGGGTCCAAAGCTGCCAGGACCTCACCCCCACACCACCTTAAGTTCCTTTTTTAAAAAACACTTCTATTTTTTTCTTTCTTTTTTTTTTGCATCAGATCACCTTTGAAGTTTAGTGATTATGCTGATAATACATTTTTAAAATAATATTTGTGCTGGTTTTGGCTGGGGTAGAGTAAATTTTCTTCATAGTAGCTGGTATTGGCCTATGTTTTGGATTCTGTTGCTAATTCAGGGCTGTTTTTGTTATCACTGAGCAGCATTTACCCAGAGCCAAGGCCTTTCCTGCTCCTCACCCACCCCACCAGAGAGAGGCTGGGGGGCACAAGGAGCTGGGAGGGGACACAGCCAGGACAGCCGACCCCAACTGACCCAGGGGATATCCCAGACCATATGGCACCACGCTCAGCATATAAAGCTGGGGAGGAGGAGCAAGGGGGGACATTTGGAGTGATGGTGCTTGTCTTCCCAAGTCACCATTACAGGTGATGGAGCCCTGCTGTCCTGGGGATGCTGAACACCTGCCTGCCCTGGGAAGTGGGGAATGAATCCCTTGGTTCACCTTGCTTGTGCACATGGCGTTTGCTTCACCTGTTAAACTGCCTTTATCTCAATCCATGTGGTTTTTTTTATTCACTCCCCAGCCTACCAGGGTAAAGTGAGTGAGAGGCTGTGTGGCCTCAGTTGCCATCTTGGGTTTAACCATGAGAGTGTTGAAAGCATTTTCCAGCCTTACCAGAATTAGGTATTGATTTTTAGTATTTATGATTTCTTTTCATAGAGATTTCACAACACATTTGTCCTGGTTTTCTAATATGGAAGAATTATCATGCAATAAATTTAATGGATTTTTTAGAGTATTGTCATGGGAAGTACTCTGCAGGCATCAAATTATTTCTTGGCAACTTCCTGGAATATTTATCAATGTCTGCAGGAACTCTAAAATGTGATTTATTTGTGTAAAACATCTCTGGAGATAAAAACTTTGTCTTGACTTTTAATTCCAACCTTGCTTATGTGGGTTTTTGTGTTCCTAAAGTACAACATCTTATGTGCAAGTCCTGATGTAGAGTTGCAATGTGTGGTCTGGCTTCTCCATGGCTTTCTGTTCTCCTCTGTAGTTCTGGGTTGTAGGAGAGCTGAAGTTGCTGATATTCATGTGAAAATGTTGACATCCTGGTGATGACAACTCTGCCAAAGCCATTCATCATATTTTGGCTGAATCTGGCAAGAATGGCTAAACTGAAAAGCAAATTGCTAATCTTAGTGAGGGGAATGCTTTTTTTTGGTTACCCAAAGTTGAGTCTTTGGGAATTAGGGATGAGTTGAAATTCTTGGATTTCATGTCCTTCTCCACTGGGGACTTGGATGTTGTGCATGTCTTTTCTCTGGACTGACAAGACTTTATATTCTAGGACCTATCAAAATAGTTTTCCACAATTAAAATTCAGTGAATTAAGACTCAAAAACAAGCAAAAAGAAAAAAGAAAAGAAAAATTTCAAGCAATTTTTACAGAAACATACTTGTGTTTTAGGTTAGTCACTTATGAGTTTAAGAACACTAGAAAAGTCATTTTTTAATTTCCTTAATGCTTTGCTTATGAATACAGTACTTTGAATAAGTACGTGCTGTAACTATCTTGGGTGAAAATAGTCCAGGTTTCATAAGAATGTTGCATAAAAACAAAATGAGAACAGACTGTTTCTGTGAAATAGTCACAGGTATTGACCACTACTTGGGGAACATTTTCTTCAAAGTATGTTAGGGCTTTTTTTAGGCATTTAAATTGAAAATAAACAGTTTAATTAAAAATAAATCCCACGTGCTGGATGAAATACCTGGCTGCTTGGGTGGTAACACTGTTAGATTTAGACTCCGTAGAGAGTTTGAGAAATCCCGCCTTACCTGTCATGAAATCCTTTTGTCAGAGTCAACCTACGCAAGGAGATAAACAGATGGTATAACTGAGAGCACACAAAATGCTAGCTTAGGTAAAATGCATGCTGCTGATAACCCACTAAGCCTTCCTGGGTATGCTAATCCTAATTTATGTTAAATCGTAATTAAGACAGTTTTGTTTATTGCTTGTAGCCATGAGCACCTGGAAGACTGACTAATCCCATCCATGTGTTGGGGACAGTCCAGCTGCTATTGTTAACTCAGAATGCAGAAAATTTTGTATTTGTGAGTTGTTTTTGTTGGTGTTTTTTCAGGCATTTATAGAGGCCCTTTTCCCCATCGTATCAGGAACTGGAACAGAAGAAGCTTCCTAAATAAAATGGATGAAGGGATTTTGGAGCAAGAGGCCAAAATCTAAATAGGCTCACTGTGTTTCCAGCCAAACTTTAAATCAGAATATCTCTGATATACCCATGCAAAAATAGATTCACAACTTCTGTTGTAGCTGTGCTTCTGTTTGGTGTTGCACATATAATTAGGCATAACTTCAGATTTTCAGGATTCTGAAGGGTTTTATTCAGGAGGCCATGGGTGGTACAATAGAAATGAAATGATAAATGATGGGCAGAGGAAAAGGGGCAGCATAAACTGAATCTCAGGAGAATAAAGCCATAGGACTAGGGAACACCTAAGCCCACTTTCTGTAAAATGTCAAGTTTTCACTTACATAATTTTTCTTACTATAGGCTAAACCTATGTTCTCACAAATGTTGCTGTACTTGTAAGGGTTTTGGACCTGTACCTGATAATATATTCACACAATTACATCTATCAGGGATTGTGCCATCAGTTGACAAGAATTGTTTTCTCTTTCTTATACAGCATTTCTTCTTAAACTATAGGTAGGAGCACCCAGCTCAATATAAAGTCTTACTGTGAAAGATTTTTGACTTTAGGAGAATTCCTGCCCTAGATGTATATTCATTCTAATGACTTCAAATCATCCATTTTAAAAATCATACAAGAATGGTGGTGTTTTTCATCTTCTATTGTTAAATCTTCGAGCTGTTTAGGGATTTCCTGTTCTTAAAAGTTTCATTTTCTGCCTTGTCATGATGGAAAATATGCAAACTACTGTTAAGTGACAGCTGTATTCTCTGTACAATTTTGAAGTTAACCTCTGCAGAGATCACTTGCAGTGTGAAAATTTGGACCTAATTACCCATTCATTACATACTGAAAAGTATTTGTTGAATGAATTTTTTTATCAGATCATGGTAAAACAGAGATAAAGAATTAGGGACTAAAGGTGGAACCAAACAAGGACGTATATTTCATGGTTTGTACAAAATTCAAGTGTGAGTGCAACTGCATTGCAAAACCTTCTGATTCTTCTCATGTTTAACTCATGCTATTTGCAATTACGTGGATTTTCTTGCCAGTTAAAATTAGATTTGATTTTAGTAAGAAAGCAAAATTAGAAATGAAAAATTTGTGGTGTATATACGTGTTTTATAGAGCCGAAAATGAATGTCATATCTGTAATAATTTCATCTGGATTCTTCTTACAGACAGCAGAGAGCAGCAGTGTGATGACCTGAATCAGAAGGAATAATATTAAGGAATACTGGAACTAACAAGTTAAATCCTTCCAATAAACCCCAATTATTGGTTTGATACTTGTGCAATTATTTTTTGAGAGACTTTTGCAAAAAAAATTCGGAGATTGTGGAAAAAAAAATGACATTACCAATAAAAAAATTATCATCATAAAAATAATTGTCAAACAAGATGCTTTCATACAGTAAAAAAAGTGACAGCAGAGGGTGGGCAACTAATTGTTTAAAGGATATGAAGGATGGGTTAGTGTCTGAGCTGTGTTTAGAACTGTCCAAAATGATGATGTAGAGACAAACATTAGCTTAAAGAAACATTAGTTTAAAGAAAAAATTTACTTGAATGTGTACTTAACAGTCTGAAAGTTGCTGAACTCAGTGACATGAATTTTTGGAAATGATTAACTATCCCTACGGGTAATTTGCAAGTCAGCGTTTTTGTTCATCCTAGTTCATAGTTATAGATCAAAGCACATTAAATCACTCAGGGTAGAAGTCACCATGTACAATATGAAATATTGTTTCTAAGGACTTGAAAGTAGTTTTTTTCCTGTATCCCACTTCATTTGATATTTTAATACCTCAAATCCAAAATTTGCAATTTTTTTTTTTTTTTAAGCAGTGACTGTGTTTTACCCTCCATTATTTTAAACAGTAAAAACAGGATGTAGACTCTGGTGGGTAATGAGGAGATATAAATACCTGTGAGTCAGATAAATTATGCTGTATCCCTTCATTCCAGGGAAACTGCTACACTGAAGGATGTAAGCAGATGCTGTTGCCCTGGTGATTGCTCGTTGGAGTCTGGATTGCACCAGGGCTGCATTTCTCACCTCTCCTTAGGTCTTTGCATTTCTGTAGACAGCTCATATGGACAAAGGCCACAAATTAAATGCAAAGAAATGAAACAACAAGCACCAAGCATGAATGTGATGTGTTGAAAATGGCATATGGATTATAAGGAGTATCACAGTGTTAATCATCTTAATGTAGAACTAAACATAGATGCAGGAAATTCCTGCCAAGCTGAACTGCAGGCCTGAGTTTGTGTCCCATCTGAGATGGAAGAGACAGCAAGTGGCATTTTCTGATGGTTGAATTATTGAGGTGGCTATGTGCAAATTTTTTTACTGTTTTATTATTTTCCGGTCTCTCTTTGTTGCTTGAGGGCCCAAGATCTGATCTGAAGTGCACTGAATTAAAAATAAAAGCTGCTACATTCCACAAGTTATCCCTCAGAGCTCTGAAAAAAATACTGTTAATCATGAAATTTTTATTCTTTGAATTTTTTTCAGTATTTTTCTGTCATAATGAAACAGGCTTCATTTTGGAAGCAGGTGGTCCCTTAGGTATTCAGAGTTATTTGTATTCTTGAATTAGTGTTTTACAAAGCTTTTGGTAATACAGACTATTCTTATTGTCTTTGTGACCCTCATTTTTTGAGCTTTGTGTACTTCTCATAGCATGTTTCTAAGCTTCTCCCTTTTTTCAGAGAGCCTTAGCATTTCTTGAGCCTGAAATCATGACTGAAATTCTAGAATAAGCTGTTATGCAGCAAGTTGCTTTTCAAGCATCTGATCCTGAAACTTTTTACTTTACTATTACATAATTTCATGCTCTCATGCCAATTGTGTGAACTTCCATCTCCCCCATATTAACTGATAATAAGGAAAATTTAACCCATGTGTGGAAAATCAATAATTAAATAATTTTGGCTCTGCCTTCTTCACTCTCAAATCCTGCAATCACTGCATCAGCAGAGAATATTGAGCATAATCCTTTCAATGCAGTCATTGACCACATATGTCAACACCTGCTTCTATCAGCTGGCTGAAGTCAGAATGACTTTTCTGATGGAGCTTTTTATAAAATAAGAATTATTTACTATTTTTATCAATTTTTAGATCTGATTTGACTGGTAGGTTTGAGTGATTTAAGGTCAATCACAGTGTACTTTCTGAGCAGTTTGGTGTATGACACCTTTTCTTTGTTCAAATTCTTATTGACTGCATTAAGGGGAGAACAAATTGCTAATTGGCCCTCAGTGATAGAAATGACTCAGTGTCCCTAAGGCCACAATATGTTTTTATTGAAAGGTGTGGTTTGGGGGATGTTGAACTTCCAGGTAACATTAAAATCATGTGGATTAGACAGATTTTCTTATTTTTCCTTTTATTTTGTCCTTTCTGAAATTGCTTCTTGGACTTCTGTGCAGTTTAGTTCATTGATGAATTATGTTTGTAAGGATTAGAGGTCTGTAGCTGCAAGATTATTTCTAAAAAGTCAGTGTTATAATTACATGTAATTGCTAGTATTATCAACTAGATTTTCTCAGTGTCTTTTCCTTAGCTGTAGTCAAATAACTCCTGAGAGTGCTACCACTCACAACTTAGACCTGATTTTAGTTGCAGAACTGCCATGTTTAACATTAAATCCCCTTTTAAATCATAAGCTTTCAAATACCCAGAAAGAAGGGAGTATCACTCTGAGTCACTTATGAAAGTGATGGAAAAAAAAATGAACTTCCATTGTAACTGTAATTTATTATCTGTATTTCTGTGTATCTTCTGTCTTTCATGAGGGGGGAAAACAAGGTGTTGGTAAAATTCCATAATGTTTGCAATTGAGCTTACACATTCTTAAATTCTTTTGCAATGTTTTGAAGATCAAAGGAAAAGTACCCAAAAAGCAAAAACCTAGAATTAAATTTGCTAAATGGAAAACAAAATCCACACCAAGGCAAAAGTCTCTCTTCCAGGTTATCCATCAGGTTTTCCATGACATGGGAGGATGTAAGGGTAATGTGAATGTTGGGTAACTTTGGGGAAGACCATGTTACCTCGCAGGCTGTTAGGAAGGCAACTGACATCCCTTTGGGCAGAATTCAGCTGTGTCTCATTATATCTAAAATCAGGGGAGAACACAGAATTAGTTATACCTAATTTGTCACAATTGTTGTTAAGTGATTTTCCTATAGTAAATATTGGCTACTCCAATGGAATCATCACCTGTGAAGACTTGGCACAGCATTAGAGACATAAAGAAATCAAAATAGACTTTTTAAGGATTCTTAATTCCCTTTGAATCCTAGCAAATGCTTAAAGCAGTCTGTAGATGGATTTTTGGTGTGTATTTGTAGCTGTAACATTTCTTTCTAAATCAGAAGCACAGAAAGAATCTAAGAAATGAGGGAAAAAAAGGACCAACTAAATTACATGACAGTGTGTAGTAAAATTATCTTTTTATTTTGTCACTGACAATTTTCTTTCTGATTGATGGTGTATTCCTGATCATCAAGTTCCCAAATTTTGTTTTGTATTTGAATGTGTTGATTGATTTTTCTCCAAAATCATCTCTGTGGTAGGTGTTAGCTAATTAGTTTTTAGCTTTAGAAAGAATTAAGCTCCTTTTCAGGAAACAATTATGAATGTAGTTCTATTTTGCACAACAAAGTTGTATAATGGTACCAAAACTGTGGCAGGGAGCTGAGGCTGGATCTGGTGTGACAGTGACCTTATTGTGACTTTTCCTTGCAAGACTGAACCAGACTTTATTATAAATTTTGGTACCAGGTTTTTGATGCAGCAGTGTAAGTACCCCAAAATCATTTTGACATTCCCTAATGATCAATCAGTCTAGTTTGTGAATAAGTAATGCTGTGGTTCTTTGGAGATATTCACAATGTTGCATACAAATGATACAGTAATTTTCTCAGTCAAAGACTGAATAAGTAGAAAAACCTATGTATTGTCCCTGAAATGCAAGAGTTTCCTCATTTCTGTTGAGGACTCACAGCAGAACTGTGAGTAACCCAGAGAAGACAGGGGAAGAACAAAGACTTAAGACAGGAATTGTGAAAATAACATAATAGAAGCCAAGTCAAGCTAATGAGGTTTTTATTAAGAGGTGAAGCTTATTGAACTTCTCCTGCCAGTTGGCTTTTGGATGATGATATTAATTATCATGTTTTGGCTATTACAGGACTGGTTTTCCTGATGGACCCTCAGAAATATCTCTCTTGCACCAGGACTGACACTTTCCATTAAGTATTCTGCTTTTACCCTCTACCTGCCTGCATGAGACTGCACTTGCTTTGTAAATGGAAAAGCTTATTAAAGACAATGGGAGCCTTGGCACCAGCATGATTATTCTAACAGTTTCTTGGTGCACTGCATTAGGAAGAGTAAGGCATATAGAATTCACAGAGCTCACTCAGGACCTATTCTGCCTTTTCTAATTGTGTGTGGGGGTAAGCTCTTCTCAAAATCACTGAGAGATTTTAATATAAATTCAGTGTGGTGTGAAACCTTTTCCTTATTTGTGCTAAGGCACTCAAGTCTTCCATCACTTTATGATGTTTATTCTACTTTGCTGCTAATGTGCTGCTGAACTGTAAACCAATATAAACAGGGTTATCAGGCAAAATACATTAACATAAAGATTTTAACATCATGCTCTTGTTACATCTTCAAATGGACTAAGTATTTAAATGAAACATTAACTCTTACAAGTAAATTGGAAGTTTTATTGTGTTCTTTCACTAATATTATCCCACGATTAGACTTTGTGTATTTTGCTATGTTCAACCATTGAAAAGTGAAATGCCCCAGTGTTCATCAAAAGTTTTTGTGTTAAACTAAGAATTTAAAGGGCAAGTGAAAAATTTTGACTTGGCCAACATGACTTGAAAACTAAAGCATCTTGTATAAATGAATTGATAACTTTGGTCCTGTTGGGAGAGGGACAGAAATCAGTGTGCATCTTGAATTTTTTTGTGAAAATAATAAGAAAAGGATCTGAGTTCCATACTAGTTCACATGAAATTACATTAAGTTGGAAAATATTGACTAAGATTAGAAATTGGAATAAACAATCTATCTTTGCTGTGTTGTGCATACAGAAAAGGGATTCTGACATTAAAATCGCACAGACCAAATTTATTAATAATATAAATGGATTTTCAGGTTGTGCAAAAAAAAAAAAATCATTTGCACCTATTTTTTTGATACAGAGTGTGAAGAAAACAATGTGGCAGAGAAGTACTGCCCACATTTTTTTAGATTTCATGAATATAGTCAATGGAGAAGTGACTTTAATAGATACAGGTTCCTAAAGGACAATGAGGAATTTAAATATTTCCATGACATGATGTTCCAGGCCAGATGATGCTACAAGCTCTGATCAGTGGCTTGCATTTTAAAAACAGCTGCCTGTATTCTTACACCTAACAAGAAGTCAAGGAAATTCTGAATATCTTTTTATACCTTATTGGGATAGATGTGGATACAACTGAATAATAAAATAGACCAGATGTGGAATACCAGTGGGAAAGCTGACGATCAAGCAGGAAATTAATATAATCTTTTTTCTGACTTGTACTTTGAAGGATTATGAAGAGGGGAGAGTTTGCAATTCAGAATAGACCCTGGTCTTCAGTTTTGTGTAGGAAATAACACTTGCCTTATGAATGAGAGAGACTTAGGTTTTTGGGAGTGATACTGCTTCTAATGTTTCTCCTCTTCCAGAGAACATCTCAGTCTGTTTTTAGTGTCTTTTCTACTTTTCTTTTTGACAATGGAAATGCATTTAGAGGTTGTTATACAGCTTTTTTCCCCCTTACTTGATCTAAACAGTGTGTCTCTTGTCTCAAGTTACTGGAGTCTTTTCTTTCTACAACTAAATTAACAGGATTGTCCATTAGAAAGGAAATCTGTTCCCTGCAGCAGAGATAGGTCCTTGATAGCAGTAGAGTCTTGACCTTGTTCAGTCACCAGATCTGTTGCAGTGGGGTCTCCTGCAACATGCATTAGACAGTGAGGCCCGTGGGAAGGAAATAGGGAGCAATTCTTGATAGAAGTTTCAGAGATCTTTATTCTCCAGCCACATGGCTGGGGGACTGCTGAAGAACTGAGGCAATTATGGGACCAGCAAGGTCCTCTCCAGGCAGGGGAACACAAAACAACCAGTGGGGAACAAGACTGACCAGGGAGTAGGGAAACCCCATAGGCTGTGCCTCTACTCCAGGCAGGGGGGAGGAACCCCAACACAGATTGGCTTAACTTCCATAGCTGCTTATATCTTCTGTTATTTTATAACAACTTTGAAATGCAGAGTTCTGGGGATATTTTGGCCAGGTATGTCAGACCTTAACCAACAATGAGTAATTTCAGTAGGCAGTAGTTTGTCAGTTTGTCTTTTAATCTTGCAGCTATGTCAGATTAACTACAGGTACAAAATCAGACACAAAGGCTTGACAACTTGTTCATCCTCAACAGATCTGCAAAACTCGCTGCTTTTTTCAGAAGTTGGAGCTACATTGTTGTAACCACTAAATATAATTGAATAAAATAGCCAAATCCCTCTGTTTTAGAGAGGACTCTGTTAGATTACAGGAATACTGTCACCTGGAAGAAAAAGAACTTTTTCATTTGGATATTCGCCTGCTGTATATGAGGATGACTTTGCTTTTTTATTGCAAGTGATTTACTTCACCTTGCTTGTACCTCCTGAATTTTGGATATTAGTAAATGCATAGGCTTAGTTTTACAAATCCTTACAAGGCTCTGAAGATGTGGTGTGGATTCCATACTGTAAGCCATGTTCATTGTATGGACTGCTGGCTTACAATGGGCTTCTGCACCCACCTCCTTGTCTAATACCCTGTAATCACTGGGCTGTCTTAAGTCAGCTCTGCTGAAAAGTTTCTGTGGGAAAAAGTGCACATAAGGAAACCTAACCATTAGGAGTTAGCATAAACATAGCAGAATTAACATGGGAACAGATGGACAGTTTTCAAAAGCTGAACCCTTGGCCACAGAGAGATATGCAGAAAACCCAAGCATAGACAAAGCAAATTAAAATCTAGGAACAGTGAAGGGTTTTTATCTAGTTTTTGAAGCAGATTTCTAGAGGAAAAAAATTGTCTCTGAGATATGATTATGATTGTCTTAATTTCTTTTTAACCCTTGAGTTTTTAATTGGAGAAATGGTTCACATTTTAAATTTTTCTAGATTTTCAGCAAAAGAGGTGAGGTGATCAGATGTGATGATGGCAGCGTGTTTTTGAGTGAGTAAGCCTATAAAAAACTCCCTGGGATCCAGTTTCCTGCACAACCCTAAAAATTATAGATCAGGACCCTAATTACATATTCAGAACATCTCCAAAGTATCCAAAAAGGCATTTTGTTGTCTTTCTATTTTCTATTTAAAACACTTCTGAAGTAGGCCAACAAAGTGAGATAGAAGAGGAGAAGCAATAAATGCAGTTAAGCCAACTGTTGTTACTCGAAAGGTCTTGCCAGCCCTAATTAATTACTAATTAATTACTGTAATAATATGAGTTATTATGATGCAATGATGATTTTTTGCCTTTTCTTTTAAATCCCTTTTATACCTTTTTAAAACTTCTGTGTTCTTGATGCTTTTTGCCTACATTCTTAGGCTTGTTTGTTGGGCTAGGAGACAAAACATTTTGGAGGCTTCATAGTTAGAGATAAGTGTGCCCTGGACCCCAAGGTCCCTGGCACAACACATTCTGTAAACTAAGATAGAACCATCCAGGGGAAGGCTTCTTGGGGAGGGGGGCTGATTTGAGCCTCTCATTGGGGAGTTTTTGATAGATCTGCTAATTAGTAAGACCTCTAATGTGATGCCAGATCTTTTGTGGGTGTGCACTGCGGTGTGCATGGAAGTGCATTCGACCTGGACGTGTGCACCTAAAGATCCTTAAAATAAATACCAAGGTAAAATCCCTTTTTCCCTTCTAACCGTGTTTAAGACTGGGAAAAGGCATCAATTATACAATAGGTGTTTCTTGATGACCAAGAGCAGACAAGAAGAGATTAGACTCTTCTAGAGTAGTGTTTACTTCATACAATGCTCACTGATTTTCTTAGATACATGTGGGTTTATGGAGTGAATTTTTCTGTAAATGTGTTTTCGAAAGGCCTGAAACATTTGTCTCCTGGAATTTTTTTTTTTTGTGTGCCAGAAATTATGCTGATTAATAGTGTTCATAAAGGGGCAAGATCACACGCACAGCTGTCTCTGAACATTACCAAAGTTATAAAACTATTAATTTCTCAGTGGTATGATTAAAAGACAAATATTTTATGCAAATGTATTTAACTTTACCGATAATTATTCAGATTGTGGGAGTTACATTAGTGCCTTTTTAAAGACATTTTGCCTCTCTCATTCTGGAAATTTTCATTTGACTCTATTAGAATTGATAGCTCTGCTTCATGCTAAAAACCAGCAGCTAGCTTTAAATCTTAGTTTCCTTAGCTGATTGTATGACAGACCATAACCAGTAACTAAATTTTAAACAGACATTAAGACAAAATTAACACAATACTGAAGGCTTAAAGTGTTTATATCTATGTCCAGCTCACAAAGCTGTGCTCTATTCAAATAAAAATAGAAAATAGGTGACAAGAAACACTGTGAGCAGGACTACTGTCTTTTTGCTGTCCATGAACTACTTAAGTAACCAATAACCAGTTTGATATATTTCTTACCTTTGCATAAATCAAAGGGTTCTGTGTGGTTATGTAAAATCTTAGTGATACAGCATTTCAAATCAGTAAATTGATTCAATACAAGCATGGTAACCCAAATTTGGTAAAACCAGTAAAATTTGTCCCTTCTGTTATTCTCTTGGATACAATGAACTGTATTGTGAACCATATTTGGCTGAGTATGTGGAAACAGAGCCTGATAGACCCTGTTGAATTAATGGATACCCATTAAAGTCTTTAGAGATTAAGAATATCTTCCTGTTCAATAGCATTTGTTATCTTAGTTTTCAAAGCTCAGGATATTTTTCCTATTTCTGAAAATAATAAGGATGTTCCTAGTGAAACATACTCACATAGCCTCAAACCCAATTTGTTTCAACAATTTTTCTTTGCCTTTTAACAACTTCTTAGTCATATATTCAGCATATTTCATGGCAGTACAAAAAGCCATCTTTTCTTTCTTTCTGTCATCTGTGTGCTCTTCATCTTACAAGCATTAAAAGAGCCCTCTGGCTGGAAAGTTACGTGATCTTTATCCCCATTTCATTATATCAGTGAAAGAAAACAAACAGTATTTTTAAAATGTAATTGAAC
The DNA here is from genome assembly GCF_000691975.1 of Corvus brachyrhynchos. Taxonomy (NCBI): domain Eukaryota; kingdom Metazoa; phylum Chordata; class Aves; order Passeriformes; family Corvidae; genus Corvus; species Corvus brachyrhynchos. Next base: position 1,573,429 of record NW_008238644.1, read on the forward strand.
TCTAAAAAAAAAAAAAATCTAATTACCCCAGGCAATAAATGAGAATGGGACACTTAAATTAATGTATTCAAACTAAAATTTTCTTAATATAAGTCTATTTCAGCCACAAAACAGATGAAGTTTTCAAGGCATAATTTTTTATCTATTGTAATAGGTTTTCCCTGTGTTGCAGGTCAAAGTGAGTTCTGTAGTTTTAAATTAGTTTTTTGGATATTAACAGCTTAATGGCTGTAGAATTTATATCAGGATCATGATAATTTTTTAAACTTTAAGTATGCTGTAAAGGCAATATAAAAAGCTGCTCAAATCGTTAAAAATTAGTCTTTTTCCACTAGCAGAAGAGCAACAGAATTAATGAGATATCAGAAAATCAGAACAGTTGCACAAGGTACCAAATATTCCAGAAAGCAGGTTGCATTCATTATGTGTTTCATCAGTGAGCACTGTTGGTTCTCTTCTGCATCTCAGTGCCAGCTGAAGTTCAATGCCAATACAAGGTCATCAGGGAATGAATGGATTCCAACACTACTATTACTTTATGAGCTATTGCTCATTTCACCACTTCAGCATTGGGAGAGATAAATTTTCTAATCCTGAAGTTATTTCAATTAGCTGCTTAGAACCTTTTCTGTAAATTATAATACTCTGAAGCACCTCATTTTTACATTTTTGTACTAAGAACTTATTGGACAAAAACACTGCGTACTGTACATGTGCCAAAGCAGTCCATGGGAGGTTTGAATATCTCTGAGTGGCTTGGTGCCAATGACATCTTGAGCTGACTGTGCTGTCTTAAAGTAACAATCTAGAATCAGTTTTAAGCTTAAAAAATTAAAATCTCTGCTGTATAAAGCTCTTGCTATTTATAAGCAGAATAAAGGGAAGATGTTTGAGTTCAGTGGCCTGATAAGTATGAGATGATGAGATTGCCTGCTTAACTTTTCTGAGCTAACACAGTGAAAGGATGAAATGGTTTGATAAAGATCCAATTGCATACACTTAAAACATGTCTTCTCGGGGGCTAGTTCCATCTTCCTTGGGTAACTTTGTTTTGAAATAGGATTAACAGCCTTGCCCAGTAGGGAAGGCACATGGGGACTGTTGGTTGTGGGGTATTATGTAGGTGAGAGTTATAAAGATAATTTATTTACTGAAAGTAAAGTTAGTACTGTTGTATTAGTACTGTGTTATTTTGCAGCCAGTGTTCGTTCACAAGGTATCAATTAGGCCCAGTGGCACTGGTAATGAGTAAATAGTGAAAGTTGTAAGTGCAGGATAAACATTTCCAAGCAAAGGAAGAGAGAGTTTTAAAACTAGAAGCATTTATACTTCAAGTGGAAAGTTATGGACAGCACCAAACTTTCTAAATAATTTATGTGGAAAATACATAAGGCTTTGAGCTCTACTGACCTCTCTTCAGTTGTCAACCAGTGGTGATGCAAAAATCAAAGAAGATTTTCCAAGGCATTTTTTTCTTACAAATTCAATCCATATCTTGGGTATTTCTAGGGTTTTTTTTGTTTTTACTATAAAGCTGTGGAACCATCTGAAAGAGGCAGGTACAGCTTAGCTTTGCTTTTAAAGCCTGGAGTTACATGTGCTTCATTTGCATTGTCTCAGACTTATCCTCAAGCAAATGTCATCCTGAATGCAGGGCGGGTCTCCAGTCAATGACAGAGGTAAAGGATGTGACAGATACAGATTAGGTACTAATTACCTGGACACTGGCATTGCTATTGATCCCAGATAAAGCTACTTCTGGCAGATGGATGCAGCTCTAACAGCCACCTCGAAGGTCTCTGCGATGGGCACCTGTCCAGGAACATATATTGGCCTCTTATTGCATTTCACAGAGAGAAAAGCCCTCATTAGGGAGCTCAGTGTTTTATCTAAAGAAAAATATGCACATGCTAAAACCAAGCTGCCCTGTTGAGGCACTACAAGATAAAGAGCACAGTCTCTATGAAGGACAGTGCTGCTCATGGTAAATGCAAAGCACACTTTTATTTTGGCAATGTCAAATTGAGGCATTCAGAAGGCATCAGGTTTAAAAAAAAACCCCAAACTAATGAAATTTAAAACATTTCATTGGTAGGAATTTATCCTTGATTTCGGGTGCTGGATGATTGGTCTTTTTCAAGCTTTTCTCTGTACTCTAAGTGTATGGATGGGATTTCTTTTCTTAATGAAAGCTTCAAACCAAAGGACATAACTTCATTCTAGCTACCAGAATCTCCAAATGCAAAGGTAATAGTTAAACTCCTATGGTAAAGTAGCATGGTCAGTTAACAGCAGACAACTAAGAGAAATTCTAGTGTGACACAGACAACTAAATTGTCATAAGCATGTGGACATTTTAATATTACAAGACTTGATTTAACACCCAGTCAGGCACACAGGAGTCATAAAATGGGACTAAGACTATGACTTTGTTCTTGGAGAACTGCAAACTTCAATTTTCTTTCAGTGGCTTCAGTGGAGTACTGAAACAAAGGGATTGTATTCTGTAGTATTATTAACAAGGGAGATTTACATGAAAAATAGATGAAAAAGAAATGTGTTAAATAGTTCTCAAAGTATTATTTATTCAGTGCTTAGAATGACATTGGTTCCTTGTACAACCTGTAGATAGTAAAATAATGGAAGCAACATCATGACTTTGAGGAAAGAAATGACCATCAAATATGAAAATAAAGCTACTTCTGGCCCTACCTACACTGTCAGATTTTTGATATGAGATCACATGAAAAAAATCAAAACAAATAAACTGAGGGAAGTGAAGGGGCATTGGCTGTTTTAGTCTAATCAAAAAAAAGTCTATTTGTTTATTCCCTGTAATGCCAAAGTAAGGTTACTCTTATGATGGCAAGGGTTCTCCATGTCTTTCTGTAGATTTATCATTGCTAGATTTTTCTTTAAAGCAAATTCAATGGCATTATGAAACTTGTGCATTGGAATCGTGCATTCTCAGCCTCAAAAAGCAGCAGTACCTTCCCTTGAAACCTTAAATACTTCCCCTCATCTCAGACCATGCTTTTGTCTAGTTTAGAAGCTTTCCATTTGGTATTTTTTTCCCCCAATCCACTTACTTTTATTTTGCTCATGGTTTGTGCATTTATAAGGGTCTGTAAATACCAATTGGTAGCACAATACCTGACTATATATTTTCTATATCTACCCTTAAATACCTTACTGTTGCACCTCCCAGAGCAAATCTTGCATATGTTGGTCCTTTCCAAGGTAAAAACCATCAATGTCAAATTGAAATGGTTTGCAGAATTTTGCTCTTTATTCTCTGTCAGGTATTTCTTGACAGCCTGGAATTTGCACTAACCTCTGTTTGATCTATCACACTCTTGACAACCTCAAACTGGAAGTTTGTTAAAGGGTGCCAACCTTTCTTGCATATTAACATCAATATGAAATTGAGGTTTTAAGAAGAATTTTAATAGCATTTGGCACCAGATAACTTTTAAATGGTGACAATTGGATGCTACTATCATTGGAGATATAGTTCCTGATCATATCAATTGACACATCATTTGGCAATGGTTCTTGATTTCTGCCTGGAAAAAGCTGCTAGTTCAATTATACCTGCACATTCTATTTTAGGAATATTTAATGAAATTACTTATTTTTCAGGAGGAGTTTTTTTGGCATATTCAGGTTGCATATACATTTTCATTGGGCTGAACACCATGAAGTGTGATGGAAGAATGGTACAATTTCTACAGTATATATTTCAGTATGAGAAAGGACTCTCAGCTAACACCTGTCTGCTGTGAGCTGTCATGTACTACACAGGAAAGAAATATTTCCTCCTGTTTATGAGCTGGTTTGATCTTGGTCAGCACAGGTCGAGTACAGAGGCCCATTGCTCCACCTATTTATTCCCAGGGATGTCATCATGTCCTACTTCCTGGGTGCAAGGACAGTACAGAAAAATAAATACAAAAGGTAGTTTTCTATGAACACAGTATCACCTACTTCAGCCCTTGCAGCTGTTGGCAACAGCACCATCCTGACTTGGCAAAACACTCAGGCAGAGCCATGGGCTCTCTGGGAGTCTATTATCATGTTTGGAATGCTAGCAGTTTAAATGTGGCCAATTTTAAAGTTTAAGAATCCCTTCAGATTAAAGACCTCTATCTCCTATGCTGTTTTCTATGGAGGGGTCATCGTAGCCCTCAGATTCTTGCAAAATTTGAATTTGCTGTCTTTTTCTCAGACAAATTAACAGTGGTTACAACTGAGGAAAGACTGCAAGCCATGACATGGTAATTATTCTAAGAGATAATTAAGAAGCAGAATGGAAAAATACTACTGAAGGATGAAGGCAGCTGCATTTTAACTGAAAACAAAATTGCTGAAACTCACACCCATAAAGGGGTGGTATTTTTGTGTGTTATGCTGTAGAAAATGTAGTCATCTTGCCAAATTTCCCCTTTTTTTTTTTTTTTTTTTTTTTTTTTTTTTTACCCCAGGAGGTCACAGTCATGAGAATTTGGGATCAGGAGTTGTCCTGAGAGCTTGTGCTATTCCAACCATTTCATCATCTTTTTCTGTATCAGAATGGACTGTATCTAAAGCTTTCTCTCTAAGTTCTCCAATGTGTTATTGGAAACATACAATGATGAGTATCACAGTGTCCCTAGTGACCTGTATCAGTGTTCACTGCCCTAATTAGAAAATGTTAGAAAACGTGGCAAAATCCAATAGAAATTCTCCTTGCTGTAATTTAATTTCCTTGTGGCAACTCTGAACTTAATGAACACAGAGAACAGCTTAGAGATATTTTCTCTGCAGTAGAAAATATGAAAAATCATTCTTGGTTTCCTTCAATCGACTCCTTTATGAATTTAGTCCTTACAAGAAGTGACCAATCCAAAGAGAAGTTAATTCAAAATGATGGATGTTGTTGAGCCAGTTAACTTCAGGGCTTGATCTAATGCTGATTGGAGTGATAGGAAAGTGATCCTGAATCACAGAAACTGCATTTTTGCCACATAAAGTGCCAGTGCCCTCATTCCTTCTGCAGCCAGACACGAAGATTTCTGGGCAGCCCAGAGCTGGCTGAACTTCTCAGATACATTAGCAGTGTTAGCTGTAGCATGTCCCAGCCCCTTGCCAGCTGGACAAAGGGGACAGAACCATCACACCATCCAGGCTACCCAGATGGTGTTCTTTACTTTTAATTCCCTGTGCTTTTGCTCTCTGCTAATGTGCTTTCATGGCCATGTTTGCCATCTATTTATCCGTGTATGTAAAATTAAATTTCCTTGTTTTCTCCTCCCCTTTTATTTCCTCTAGTTGTTTTACATGGTGGCATCTGTGGAATGCTGTAACTTTAATGACATGTTTAACATGCAAACTGAGGATGAGGAAAACTTAAAAGTTCTACAGATTTGTTAAAAATTCCTACAGTTTACTTTGCAGCTTGACAGCATCCATTAATGTTTTTTGCACCATTGCAAGCACCTATGCTTACACATAAAAATAAGAAAACAGTTGAATACAGAGAAAAATACGAGGCAGTTAATATTCATTTCTGAATTCCCTCATTCATTTATGAAGTATGTAATTCTATTTTAGAAGTTTTATATTTTAGTATTACGAGTAGTCATTCCAGATCAAAGGGGCAAAGCTGAAGTTATTTTGAAAATATTCAATACTTATTTTTAACTGTTAGTGAAAATCTTATTTTGGAATGGGGGTGACTTTTTCTCACATGCCCCTCTTTTCCCTTTAATACTCTGGATTTCAGTATCTTATTTTAGCATTCCTTTTTCATGGTCTGCAAACTTCAGAGTTCAGTTTTATGTGCACTGTAGGAAGCAGAAAAACGACAGCCTCTGAAGTTATCAGAAAGAAATTGCACCCTGTAAATGCATTTTGGGGTAGTTCTGCTAGTCTTTATCTCCAGCTAATCATGGGTATTCAGGAAGCATGCACATCTCTAAATACTCCATTCCAGATTTTCTGTTATTTATGTTTGCATTCACAATTACTGGGCAACTTCAGATTTTTCCACGCTGGCACAGCCTAGATTGAGTTGGGTACCTCCATCCAATAGGAATAGAAACCCTCTGTGTTGGCACATGGATAATGAAATGGTATGGCAGCAACATCACTTGCATAATTATGCTTCAGTTTATGCTGAAGAAAAAGCAGGCATTTCCAGCTTAATTGTTGCCCTTGTCTCTGAGAGGTCTGTTCCTTCTAAATACTCTTTCTCTTAAGAAATTTATCTACAGTGTAATTAGGAACACAGAAAAACCAAGCAATGAAAATATGTGAATATGCAGGCAGCAAAAAATGTGTCATGAAATGTACAGCATGCAGACATTTTATTTCTCCTTCCCCTTGTGTGATCCAAATTCATGACTTTATTTGTGGTGTAAATAAGTGTTTCTTGTAATTTGTGATTAGAAAATGAAATTTAGAGTGTAAGGGAGTAACTGGTTTACAGGTCACGTGTAAAGCTTCCCTGATGTGGATATTAAATATAGTGTCCTTCAGTACCAATAGAAAATGTCACTTTTACTAATTTTTTAGTCATGGGACCTTGTTCAAGCATATGAAATTCAACAGAAGATTAAATCCTGTATAAGGTTAGAAATAGGATACAGTAAACATGCCTTATTTGTTATTAAAACATTGGTAGATCATTTAAAAAGTGCAGTCCTTTATTCAGGCTGCTTGAGTTGTGCTGAAGTCCTTAAAGAATTCAGATGGTGCAGTAATTGCACACATCTGATGCCAAGACTGCAAAACTTTGATGAAAGCTGTACCTTTCTTTTTGCTGTAGATAGATCATATTCATTTCTGCAGTGAATCAAAACAAATAACTTCAGTGATATCTTTCCATGTTTTATCAAAATCTAGCACTCAGAGTCCAATGAGTCATGTCAGCAGCAGAGCTAAAGTGAATTTTTATTTGTATCTGAATAACCATCCCTTTAGGTTTATAAATTGTTCTCCCTTTTAAGGGCTGCTAAGTATGCAGCAGTTGCCTGAGCTATATGGACTTCCTCATTAGGCTGATGAACTTCAAAGCAATTGGGGTTCTTTCCAAGTATGAAGGGAGGACACACAATGCATTTCAACTGAAGTTAAGGATAAAAAGTACAATTTTTTTTTGGAACAAGATGTTCCAAACAATTAATTTCTTTTTCAACTAACTAATGTATAATTTTTTCTCCAGCAAGCCACTGTTTCCCCTTGCCATTTCTGATCTGCAAAATTAAGTTTTACTTGAGTGAAGTCCTATTTCAACTGAAGTTAAGGATAAAAAGTACAATTTTTTTTTTGGAACAAGATGTTCCAAACAATTAATTTCTTTTTCAACTAACTAATGTATAATTTTTTCTCCAGCAAGCCACTGTTTCCCCTTGCCATTTCTGATCTGCAAAATTAAGTTTTACTTGAGTGAAGTCCTTTTTTGACCTCATTGTACCAGATTTTCCTCTGTGGAGTTCAGAATAGGTACATAATCTATGAATGAATTCTGACCACATTTTACTGCAGACAAGTATTTAACAATATTTCCTCAGTCCTTTAATTTTCAGGTTTCTAGATTCATTTTTTGCTGTAGTTTAACTGTATTTTGCTGAAGTCCTACTGGTGTAATTTAGATTGGATATCTGTTTAGTTTTATTAGAGTTAACATGTAAAAGATTTTCTGTAGAAAGCTTCTTATTTTCCATTTTAATAAATCTCATTCTAGAGACAGATTATTTTATTGACTTTAGCATTAAGCAAAGAAAACGCAAATTCTAATTTGAGTCTTTAGTCTAGGAATGAAGCCTAATTCTTTGGCAAAAGGTGAACTGAGTGGGCTGTAATGTACTTGTCTCAAATTTATTTCAGGTTTCAGTCTAAATAGAGTGCAGGACCCAGCAGAGTTCTTTCCACATGGTAAAATTCTGCACTCTGGTGAAGACAATCTAGTATTTTGTTTTTAATGACTAATAAGCTGTGAGAGTAAGACTTTAAGATACAGATTGAAACAGTTCACCTTTTGAAATTTAGTGTTCTTTTCTCATGTATTAGATAATGGAAAATGTTGCATAACAAGAAGAGGAGGGAACCACAGTACAGTGGGTGCTGCTGAGGAGGGAGTCTTGCAGAAGGTTCATAAAACATCAGACTGCTAGCATCTGTGTGTGTTTTTTCCTTCCATTTCTATGTGTCCAATGTAAGATTTGTACAAATAAACATTAAAGGGTTGGATACTAACCTGCTCAGTGGGGGTAGCTGCTGTGTTCTGCCTTGAAACAAGGAATGCTTGTGGGTGAGGGTGGATTCCCCGAGGCCAGCTCCACACATCAGGCTGCTGCTGCACCTGTGCAGAGCCTGCAGGCTGGTCCCCGAGGATGCTCTATGTCCCTTAGGGTCTAAGGCATGGCATGACCTATTTACCAGGTCTGATGCTTTCACAAGAGCTGTGGCACACGTGTGGAGACAGAAGGAGGCCTGCAAATAAATGTCACTGCGTAGGGTTTGTTTTGTATTATAGTGAAGACCATTTTCCTGGAGGGATTGTATTCTTACGGTATTTTCAGGTGCTAAAGGTATTAAATATTCCTCTCTTTTTACGAATAAGGCTGTTAAATTCTTAATTTGGATTTACCACCAGAAAAAAAAATCTTCATCTTTTGTAGGGGTGTGACATGACATTTACTTCTCATTTCTTGGGGTTACATGCTACTGTGCAATGTGATGTACTTGGACAGTACTTACCCTGCGTGAGAGGGGATCCTTATTACAAAAACTGAAAAGATAACATGAACTGAAGTTTGAAAAAGCAATTTTTGCAGGCTCTAGAAGCTGGCATGTTTTGTTAATTTATTATTTTACCCCCAAGAAGGGAGAAACAGGAAAAATGTATTTCATAAGCGTGCATGACTGCTTACAATTTTGGCAGTGGCACACAGAGCCTACTGTCCCTCAGGTAATGTAGTTTGCTTTCTTTTTGCCTATGGACATACTAAAAATGTAGCATTTTGCAAGAAGGCAGTGCAACACATAATAGATGATCATTTTGTGATAGAAAATTCCATAGAAATCATTTTGTGTTATATGAAATGACTTTACAGAGCTCAGTGGAGTATCAGCTTTATACATATAGATGCATAACAGTATGTCAGAGGCTTTAAGATAAGGGAGGAGTCATCCTCTATTGAAATTGTAGCTATTTTAATCAAAACACTATGAATTCAAGACTTAGGTGTGCTTTTCTGAGATGTGGAAAGGCGAAGAGAAATGTCATTTAGATGAAGTACATGGGAAGACCATCAGTGTACAAGGAACTAATTTTATTACTAATTCTTCTTTTTCTCACTGTTAATTTTCCTTTTCTGTTGTTTTTGCTCCAGTTTTTGTGAACTGTCTCAGACTGAACTTGATGTTCATCACAGATGTATTTGCTGTAACCCTGAATAACGTGTATTATACCTTTCATGGGTACAGAGCCAAGAAATAATCATTTCACAAAGTCTCCTAGAAAGAAGTGAATCATGAAGAGAAGATGTGGATTGCCCAAAGGGTGCAATGTGGGAATTAGGGGAGAAGTTATTACTGAGATTTTCTGTGGCACAGGGGTTTAGGCTGAATAGGTGATTCATTATCACTTAAACAATTAGTGCTGCTCTACAGCATATAGGAAATCACTGACAATTTGTCTCTTCTGCTGATCAAACAAATTGTCATTCCAAAGGAAGGGTACATATTTTTTGAAGTTCCACACTATGTGTTCTGCTCCAAAAGAAAGCTGAGTTGAGGAATTCTGATTATCATCTTCCAGCTATTCCTAATTTTCTCAAATCAAGAAAGTTTTTTTTTTGATTCTTTAATCTAGCAGATAAAGGCAATAGAAGATTCAATGTCTGGACAAATTCAAGTAGGAAATAGGGACCAAATTTTAACAGCAACTGTATGAACAATTTACCAAAGTTCTGTATCACCTGAAATCTTTACATCAAGGTAACATTTCTAAAGCAGACTTTACAGTTGATCTATAAATCTCTTTTGTTTGTGTTATGCTGTTTATCCAACAATACAATTACAGAGATCCTATTTGGTCTCAGAGAATCTTTTTTCTTGTACTTTTTCCATTTGTAAGCAGAAACTAAAGTTGTTTGGGTCTCAATCTACACAAAGCTGGTTTGGCAATACTTCGGGATTTTTAGTTCTGGTGGTATCCATGATTTATGGAACAAAATAACAGAATGTATTTTTTATTACTACTTTAATGATTTTGACTACCTGTCTTGACTGGAACTCCCTTTAACCCTTCTGTATTGAGAAGTCTGATTTGCTAATTTCAGTGACTGGAACTCCCTTTAACCAACTTCTGTATTGAGAAGTCTGATTTGCTAATTTCAGTCCATCTTGCCCACATTCTCTCATTCTATCCCAAATAAAATTGCATTCTGAAATACAGAAGAGCTTAATTATATAAGTGTTTTTATGATGTTAACACAAGTTAGACTGAAATAATTTGCATGTAGCAATGTGTTACCCCTGTTAATAATGGTTTTGAGTTACTGCTGTAGGAGATATTCCATCTTGAGGGATATGCCAAATCTTCAGACTGACAAAAGATAAACACTAGAAGTGTCTCAAACCCCACAGCTCTCTAGTCCTGGTAATGGGAAGCAAGATTTTTCATAGAGGAAACAAAGCTGAGTGAATGGCACACATTTCCTTTATGAAATCCTTACAGTTTAAGCTGCAGAAAAATATGTGAAAGTCAGTACAGCAGGTCTGTGGTTGAAATCCTCCCATGAATGTATTACCACTTAGTAAATTTCTTCCTTCCATCTACTCTGATTTCTGATGTGCACGTGGTGGGAATCTTGAGTTCATCTGTAGACATCAGCAAGGTGACACAAAACTGGTGATGGGGAAACCAGAATGAAATACCTGGATCAGTACAGCATCCTATTTTAAATGATGCACAGAGAGGAGAGAACACCAATATTCTCAGTTCATGGCAGCATTATCTGTACTGCTTGTGGAGTTGGAGCTCATTATGTTGTTTACCTCTGGAATTCATCCTTCCTGTATTTCTTTTTCTCAAACGACAGCTTCTCTATGATTGTGTTGACTGGAGTATTAAGATATGCAAAGGTAATCCTGTAACAGTTGGGATTCCGTAGCTGTACAGAAAAAGGAGAAAAAAAAAATCCTACAATGCTCAGAGAAAAGCCTAGACCCTATAATTAAGATAACATTTCATTTGACAACTGAACAGGAGCCAGACCTTCAGTCATTTTGGAGCTGGTATATTGCCACCAATTATTTTAAATCTCTTTAGTTGCCAGATATTGTTGCTCTTCTGCTGCCTGGCAGGGCACCAATGATGCTGATCTATGATCCAACCAAACAGGAAGAATAAATTAACATCAGTGTAACTGGTACATTCTCAGTCCACCAGAATTAACCACAAGTGCAAAAGAGACAGTCAGAAGATAATGACTGCCTGCAGGGTAGACCATTTTTAAGATACTCTTTACTGAATAAGAGTGTGGAAAGGCTCCATGACAATGAGACTGAACTAATTGCCTCTCATATTTTAAGAAAATATTTTAAAAAGTTATAAATTCTGTATTTTATTCATGCTATTAAGTGCACACCTTGAGTTTTCTAGTTCAGAGAGCAAGGTCGTCTGACCAAATTCCCCATTTGTGCTGCATTTTTACACATTGTTGCCATTTATTGTTGAACAAGACCAGGTATATCACGCTTGGAAAATTGTTTGGAGTACCTTACAGATTTTTCTGCAGGTGAAGTAGTATTCTTCTAATCTTGATATGTGCTTGACAGCTCCTGGTGATTCTTAAGTAAGCCTCTATACCAGGATATAAATTTCTCTCTAGAAGCTTTTAGAGTAAATGCTCAACTCTCTTTAAAAAAAAAAACAAAAACAAACAAACAAAAAACCACCAAAACTTAATTTCTTCCCTCTTAATTGCAAGGAAATCTCCCACAACTTGGTTTTGTTCCTAGTTTCACTTGAAATTGTTTATTCTGATAAATTTTTTAAAAATTGATAAAGGGTTGTAATACATAATCATAGAATCATAGAAAGGCTTGAGTTGGAAGTGACCTTAAAGATCATCTTGTTCCATCCCTCTGCCATGGGCAGGGACACCTTCCTCTATCCCAGGTTGCTCTTAGCCCCTTCCAACCTGGCCTTGGACACTTCCAGGGATGGGGCAACCACAGCTTCTCTGGTCACCCTGTGCCAGGGTCCCCTTGATGCCTTTTCCTGGTCTTAAAATCAAGAGTCATACACGGTTAGAAGGGAAAAAGGGATTTTACCTTGGTATTTATTTTAAGGATCCTTAGGTGCACACATCCAGGTCATGTGCATCAAGATGCACCCCCCCGAGTATCTGCCCCCAAAGATCTGGTATAACATTATAGGTTTTACTAATTAGCAGATCTATCAAAGATTCCCCAATGAGAGGCTCAAGTGAGCCCCCCCCCTCCCCAAGGAACCTTCCCCTGGATGGTTCTATCTTGGTTTAAAGAATGTGTTCTGGAGAGGACCTTTGGGCTCTGGGGCACACTGATCCCCAGCTACGAAGCTTCTAAAATGTTGAGTCTCTCAGCTTGACAAACAAGTCCAAGAATGTAGGCAAAAAGCACTGGGAATACAGAAGTTGTAAAAAGGTATAACAGGGGTATAAAAGAAAGGGCAAAAAATCTTCATGGCATCACCCTCACCGTCACAGGTGAGTCTGACAGGTCAGTGGTTCCCACAATCCTCCTTTCTCCCCTTTTCAGAATGAATGCAGTATTTCCCGTTGTCCAGTCACTTGTGACTTGCCTGCCATGACTTGACTGGTCCTTGTTTCCCTGCCTGAGCATTTGCTTCTTTCCCTTTAGTTTGAATCACTGTCAAATATCTCCTGTAAGCGTTTGCAAACTCAATTCATTGTCCATTGCTCTTTCTCTGCTCATAACTAATGTGCCTCACAAGCAGTGAGCTGGTTGACTCTT
>NW_008238644.1:1586451-1628005 GCF_000691975.1 Corvus brachyrhynchos
AAATACAAAATCCTTAACATAAGTATGTTTTGTCCTAATTTGTGATGTTGTTTTCTATGAAAAATGAAATGCAGATTTTTAAGTAACATGACAATAAGAGCATATGGAAATCTTATCTTCAGAGTTCTAAAGGGAGCGCTATATAGGAGCCTAATTGAATTTCGTGTAAAAGGACAATGTTTTGGTTCTTTTATTTAAATGGAAGGGTTTGGTATTCCCAGAAGAAAACATTTCATTATTGCTTTTTCCTTTGCTGTTAAATGGCTCATCTGATCTAGTTTTTTATATTTAGATAGTGTACTCTGATTTTTATTTTAGTTTTTTCTATAGGTTTTGGAGTCACTGAGTGATTCTTTTTGATAAGAAATGTTCTTAAAAAGAAAAACTGCAAATAGTTTATCTGAAAACTTTATTTTTTAAAGTACATGAATCATAATCGTTTTACTGATGGATGATGAGAAAGTTGAGGTTGGTGTCACTGTGATTAAATACAGAGTTAAATCGTGTGCAGAAAGACTTGTTGCTTCAATGTACAATCATGTTGTCCTTCCCTGCATCCTTATTTAGAATGGCACTGCCTTTCAAGCTAAATACATAAAGTAGCACTAACAAGTTTTCACAGCTCTGCTTTAGGGTACTTGAAGGTTTATTTATATGTTAGAGCTCAAAATCTTGCATCTGAAGCTGGAGTCCTGCCATCTGTGGTTAACTGTGCATTAAGGGGATTGCTGCCAATACAAGTGTACAAGATGACAAGTATGATCAGTTGGAAATTATCTGCTAGAAATGAGATAGAAGCACATCTAGGATATAGCTAGAGCCTTGGATTAATGGAAGGTGTTAATTTTCCGTGACACATATGGTTGATCTTCAATACTTCCCTGCTTTTAACCCTCTGTAGCTCTCCAGTGATGTTTTCCCACATCCCCTTCCCCCAGCTACATAATTGCCAAATAAATGGAACTCTGTACAATTTGAAGAGTTATTTCACAGATTGAGGAGTGAAAAAAAAAAAAAAACAACAAACCCTTCTAACACTGGACATATCCTGGCAAGCAGGGAAGATAAATAATATGGTTATATATAATCTTGAAGGTCAGCAGTGCTTGCATTTAAATCAAGGAGGTTGTGGCTGAAAGACACTGTAAGGACTAGAGCTGGCAAAGGTGCCAATACATTGGCAGTCAGTGAGCATCTTTGCCAACAGACAATTGTCTAATACAATATTGTGTAAAAGCATGTTTTTGGTTTTTTAACCTTTTTTTTTTTTTAAATAAAAGGCTTTGGTATGCCCAGAAGAAAGTATTTCATTACAACTTTGTCCCTTGTAGTCAAATAACTCCTCTCCTCTAGGTTTTGTGTGTTTAGCTAGTGTACTCTGATATTTTTAACTCCACAAGAACATACAGGCCCCTCATTTCAATGAGGCTTGCAGGGCATGGTGCCACCTTAGCATCTGACTGGAACATGGATCATGATTTTTGTGCATGTCTGAGCACTGTTTGGTGTGAAATTCTGGTGTGACACTGGTGGCTAATGAAGTTTACAAAGGCAGTGGGGTTGGACATTTGCCAGTGCAGGTCACAGCACTTCACTGGCTGCAGATTTGCATTACTTTAGTGTGTATATATAGACTGGGATGGAATATGTTTGTTTTATATTCCTGTTCAAAAAGTGCAGAAATGCTTAAAGATATTTAAATCCATTCTGCATATTCTCCACCGTATTTTTATGGCTTCTTTTTTTTTTGGGGTTGTGGTTTTTTTTTTTTTTAATATTATCAGCAAAACCTCTGTGGTTGCTGGTGGAAATACTGTAAATAATAAAACTAACATAGGAAAGAGGAGACAAAAAGGCCACTAGCTTGATCTGGTAGAAGTTGTTTAAACACTACATGTAGTTACCCATCTTAACCATGTGAATTTTGGGCTTATATAAAACCTCAGTATACTGGTATGGCACTTAATTTAATGTAGTCACAAAATAAGGTGACCTGAGAAATCAAACGAAAACATAATTTATGGTTTCCACTGGTGTTGGTGGTATTTTTAGTGTACATTCATTGTTTCTTGATTTCTTCCTCACAGGTGATAGAAATTGGCTGGTGGAAAACAATAAGGTAGAAATACTCTGATAACTTTAAAGAATAATAAATCTCTGTTGAGCAATGGAAACTGTAGCATAGACGAACAGTTCAGAAAAGTTCTACACATTGAAATTAACTACAGTAACACATCAAACATCTAAGTAGTGGCATTGATGGAGAACTGTAAATGTACACATTGGGAAAGGAAAAACGCCTTGAGCTTAAACCAAACCATTTGTATTTGGATCAAATTTATTAACATTTTCTGGGTGGGAGGGATATGGGAAAAGAGGTCTTAATTTTGCTTGCAGATTAATTTTTCAGTTGAGAAAGGGCAAGTTTCATTAGAAATGATCTCCCTGTGTTTATGAAGATGAGGTGAAGGAAAAGGCAATATCTGGTTGACATTCATTTGGGTTTGCTTTTCTTATATGTGCAGCAGTCATTTAAGCAGAGTTCTGGGAACGTGTATGGAAAATATATTAGTTTGTGACTCCCATGCTTTGAATTACTGTATGACCTCTCCTTTACTTTTCCTACTCTGCTGCAAAAGATATTGAACTTCTGAGGATTTCTCCCCCCACACCCCCAAATTTACATGTCAATAAACCAGTATTATACACAGAGGAAGAATGAAGGAACACAGAAGTTAATTAATCTTAAGATTACACAGGACTGAAATGTAATTTTAGAAACTACTCTGAGTTTCCTGGGTAATTCTATTATCTCAGGAACAACAAAGACATCCTAGTACTTTTCTGCTTTAACATTTCATATCAGTGAGGAATAAGTTGTTTCCTGTCTTTGAGCAGCCAAATCCCAGGCATGCATTCGAGCTGGCTCCTGGCAAAGAGCTCTGCTGCCTCTCTCCCATCCTGCCTGCTCTTAGTGACAAGGTACGGAGCAGTAGGACTGATTTTCCTTCCAGCAGTGGGCAGGGCAGCAGCCATGGTACCCCAGGGGTGAACATTTCTGTGAAGAGAGGTTGACATGCTCTGGGACGTCTTCTCCTCTGGCCCCTGATGTGCTCCTGATGTGTCATGGGGGGATTTGGGATTTGTGCCCAAAGACAAGGACTGTGGTGAGCACTGTAAATGCCTCCTCATCTACATTTCAGACCTTGGAAATCATTTCCATACCTTTGTGAACAAATAATGACTGTATTACCTGCTTAATCAAAGTGCACTCTACCATTGCTGAGTACAGAGGAGCTTCTCTAGGGGATGAGTCAGAACAGAATCTTAATTTGTGCTGCCTCCCAGGTGCCTGCAGGAGGGACTGGACCCCGGGATTCAGTTCCTTAAACTTGCATGGTAGAAAATGAATAGTTGCATATTTCCTCCCTAAGAACAGAATGTGGGAATCACCAAATATAACTGCTTGCTCTAAGAAGTACAGTCCTGTCATGTCCATGGCAGTGTTTTAATTGGTAGTGAATTTTAAGTGTGCAACTTTTGTGAAAAGAATGCGAGGAATACAAAGGCTCAGCAAGATTGGTGGAAAAAACTCTACTTTTTGTGTGCAATAAAGGATTCCCCCTACCAAAAAGAGTGGTCTGTGAAGACCCTTCTGTGCATGATGGTGAACAGAGGGAAGAAATGAAGACTTCTTGCCAACTTGTTCGAAACAAGCATACTAATGATAAACTATGACAACTTCTTTTTTTTGAACTACATCTTTTAAAGGAAGAAATATAACCAAAAGCACAGGATTGTCATAGGGGAGGAGGTGTTTTCTTTTAGCTGAGAGCTCCTATTTCCAAGGCTGTACATCAAGGGAGTTTTCACTTCAAAGCTGCCTACACCAAAGAATAGTAACATCTAATGAAACTGATAGTTAAACCCTCAGCTATCACAAGTGAGTTGCTATAATAGCGCCTGCAACTATTGCACGTCCTCTTTGATTTATTCATTTTTGATCTTTACCACCTGCTGGACCAGCACAGCTTTGCTCACCCTCGCTGAGATTTTTATAAATTAACCAATAAACCAACAAAAATGCATTAACAATCCCTCATTATCTTTACATGATCATTATTTGGGCTCAATAAGAAAGGATATGAATAATAACTGATCAGATATTCAGGAAAATTAAGTCTCACACAGGAGAAAGAGATCAAGGCTACATTTTTAATTAAAACAAATTCCTGTTCTTTAAATATTGCAATTAATTATGTGATATGCTGCCTGTGCTGCAAATTTCCCTGTACTGTACTTAAATTGCATAAAAATTTGAAATGCTATTGTTTTCTAGGTTTAAAAACAGATTTTAAAAGTTACCATATGTTCTGAGATTGCTTGAAGATTGGGTTTGAACATACAAGTTTTGAATATCTTTCATATTGGTACCTGTATTTCTTCTTAATAAAGTATTGTATTGTTTCACTTTATTGTATCCAATAATATCTGGGAGTGGGCAGAAAAACCTGTATGGATTTCCTAGTTAGAAATGAGAGATAAAATACAAAGTCAGCCTTATGATCTGAAGATTTCACTTATTAAGGAAAAAATATAGTTTTATATCCTTGGAAAAGTTACAAGGTTTCTCTAATCAACTCTTACAGAATGTTCTTCTAAATAATATTTTTGGTAAATTTTCTTCCGCTGGAAAGTGGAGGCACTCTGACAATCATTTTTGCTCCTGAGGTGATACATCTGGAGGAATTCCCCTTCCACAGTGCTCATGTGTGTGCATGCATGTGTGAATTAGGAAAGGAAGATTTATCTCCACGGTGATGAACTCCCAGGTCTGTCCTTCTAGCACAGCTGGTTTTTACCCCAAGAAGAGATTCGTCCTATTGAAGAAAAGAAAGCTTAGGTTAAATTCTTGAATATTGACTTGCAAAGAGAGTGAGATACACATTTACAGTATTAGCTTGAGAAGAGTCAGTCAATATTTTGTTAAAAAGTTAAAATGTAAGTCAGTAGAACAGAAGCAAGATAGTATTTTAATTGGAATTATTTCCATTAATCTTCCAAGAACTGAATTTACTGTATTCCCAGAGAGTTTGAGATACTTCTGTTTCCGTTCTTTCTTTCCCATGTTCTCACCCCTAATAAAGTGCATTTATTTGAGTCTTCTCAAAGAAAAAAAAGGACCAGCAACCGGAACCCAAAAACAACCAAACCCTTGGGAATGGTTTTGCAGAGCTTTAGAATTGCATTGGTAGACTTTATGTAAATCAGGTTACCATTACTGGATTAACATAAAAATGCACAAAGTCCTCCAGGCTGAAGTGTATTATGAGCACATCTGCCATCAGAGACAGACAGTAGGTACAGAAGGGGTTTGGCTTATGGAGTTACTGAAGTTTAGCAGAGTCCTACCGGTTGAACTCAATGGGACATTTTCATTCCTTTTGCCTTTAGAAATCTTCAGATGATAAGAATTTCTCACAGCCGTGAGAGACCAGCCTGTTCTATACTGGGCTGCCTGTTAAGGGAGGTCACAGCTGCCAAATTTCAGCTGAGGCAGGGGCTTAGTCTATTCCCAGCTAGGAGGAAGACTTTATTTTTTAGGATACTAGCAAAGGGCTGCTATGGTGATTAAGGGATGGGAGCACCTCACATGAGCAAAAAGGCTGAGAGAGCTGGGAGTGTTTTTCCTGGTGCAGGGACAGCTCAGGGGCATTTCTTGAATATATGAAAATATCTGAAGGGAGGGTGTGTAGGAAATAGAGCAGACCCTTTTCAGTGGTGTCTAGTGACAGAACAAGAGGCAGTGGGCACAAATTCAAACACAGGAGTAGGAAGAATTCCTTTTATTTATTTATTTTTTAACTGGAAATGACTGAATGCTGAAGACTACTTTGAGCAATATGTTTAAAACGCTATTTGAGGGTAAATCACCTTATTGTTAAAGCATTGAGGAAGTGGTCCACTAGCAACTTTTTGGATACTCCTGTGTTCCCATTATTTAGGGATATCTAGTCTGATGCTGTGAAGTGGAAAGTGCATAGACAAGGTGAGATTATCCAGCCTGACTCAGGAGCCATGGAGTCAGTTAATCACAGGGGGTCTGCAGCTTCGTCTGCCACTGACAAATCGATCTCTTGGCAGGGATGAGTAGACTGTGAAGAGAGCTTGGTTCATGTATCTACCCTGCAAGGGTTATACAAGATTCCCCTAATTTAAACAGTGGGAAGCAGACACATAGGTGTTCCAGCTTGCAATAACATTCACCGGATTCAGTGATGTATCTTTCATTTAGATGTGGATTTGAACACCCTGATGTTATTTGTGGTAGGTCTGGTCCAAACCACTGAAAATGCATTAAAAAAACAGCTTCTCAACAGTTTGGTAATTTGATCTGGTAATACCTGTTCTCTGTAGAAGAATCTGAGGAATGAGTTAGCAATTTGAGACCTAGTCAGTGCATAGTTAGAACAGGAATTGTTTATATTACATAGGGATGCATTTAGTCAAGTAAAAGGATTTCTTTAGGAAGGCACTTCATCTGTTTTACTATAAAGTTAATTCGCAGTTTGAAAAAACTTATGCTATTTTTCCATAAGTATGTATAATTTCAGAAAAAGATTAAAGGCAACCAGTTCATTGACTGTAAACACCTCATTTATTTGAAGTAATTATGTGAAAAATTTATTCCAGGAAGAATATTCAATATAAAATGAGTCAGTAGTATGTCCTAATGTTTCTGCATAAATGAAGCTTTGTCTCAATAAATTAAAGCCTGTAAAACCATAATCTTAATAAACTTCACAAATTACTTTGCTCATGACTGTTAAACTGGAAGTGTTATCCACTCTAGAGGGAAATAATTGTTTTCATACTTGTTTATTTCTGACTATCCCAGTAATTGTAAGGCATTCTCTTTGATGTAATCCCTTATAGAGTTGTATATAAAAAGCGATATTGGCCATTTTGTGTTATAATTGAATAACTTTGGAAACCAGATTTTCAGTCTTCAAATATTGAGAAATTAATTCACTTGGAACCATTCAAATAATTTCTAGAAGAAAATAAAGAATACAGTGGGTTTATTCTTGTTTTTGAATGTTATTCCCTGCTAGACAAGGTTCTCAACTATTCCTGAACAGGAACTTACTGTGTGCATGGCCTGTTGAAATAAATGAGCTGCCATGTCCATTCAGCAAATCACCCATGCATTAATGTAATATTAAGTTTAGTAACAGGTCTTTTAAAAGACCATGATAAAGTGCAACTTTCATTCTTTTTAATTATGGGAGGCAGAGTACTGAAAAGCAGATCTGAATCGTGGTTTGGTGGCTTTTGCCTTTTATTCCTCGCCAAAGCTTTATATTTCTGTATTACCTTAACTTATTCCCTACATCTGGATTGCAAAACCAGCTAGAAACTCTTGTCTTGTAATAGCTCATGGAGATTTGAAGGAAGCAATTTTGGAATTACATCGCACTGTTTAGAGTTTCAGTGTAGTGGCTTCATGAAGAGAAAAACAACAACCATCTCATCCAGGCTTTTGCTACTGCAGCCTCATTTCTCCAAATTACTGCATGTTTTCTAGTCCTTTGTCTTCTTTTGTAATGGATTTTAAAAGTGAAGGAAGTCTTATCAGTGGTACCTCACCTATCACAGGGTCATTGGGCTGAAAATTACCCTTCAGTGGTTGGGTCATTGTGCTCTTAGATGGAGAGGCTTTGTATTATAATGGCAGTTAATTATTAATAAGGCTGTGAGAGAATTGCCAGAATAACTTTCTAAAATACCCTGAGCTGCGATTGAACATTTTCAAATATCTTATATTTCTGGGTGAAAGGAGTCATTAATTCTTCATTTATAGAATGAGTGGACTGCTCAGGGCTGTGGAAAATTCAGAAGCTATCTGTGATGAGACATGATTTCAGGTTTTACCTGCAAGTTTGTCTTTCAGGGTCAAGGATTTGGTGTGTAGGGACATTGAAGATTCTTTAAG
This sequence comes from Corvus brachyrhynchos, assembly GCF_000691975.1. Taxonomy (NCBI): domain Eukaryota; kingdom Metazoa; phylum Chordata; class Aves; order Passeriformes; family Corvidae; genus Corvus; species Corvus brachyrhynchos. The sequence goes on from NW_008238644.1 coordinate 1,594,448, forward strand.
CTGCTGCTCTATGTACAGAAAGTGACACTTAAGACTTGGAGTGGGTGATTTTGCATTAAATTCCTTGGATATGTCAAATAAAGTATTTATAATAATATAATAAAGTGACTAGTGGGAGGGTGTGTAGCCACAATCTGTAAAGGGAAGATCAGTCTTGTGCTTGTTTAGTTTTTCATGTGATTCAGACACATGAGATGACAATCTCTTAGAATTTTAAACAGCTTGATAGTATTTTAAGACCAAATTAGAACATTTTGAAAAGCTTCTATGTCTTGTTATGGTGTTGTGCTGAATTTTTGTTCCTTATTCTTTAAATCTGGAGTTACTGGGTGAATATACCCATGAGCTGCTGGAAATTGATGCTCTATTATTATTATTATTAAAAATATGGCATATAAAATTGTAAGTTAAGAAAAAAAAGTGAAAAAAATCCTAATTTAAAATCTACACTTCTTTTCTTCCAAATTCCTATTTTATGCTATCTTCAAAACCCAGAAGTAGATAAAATACATAATCTTAGCTTTTAGAAGTATTACCTACTCAAAACTGCAGGTAATGAATTGTCAGGGGAGGTTATATTGTGAATATAGAATGGAACTAAACTTGAAAGAAGTGTAAAGCAGATATGATAAAAAATTGCATGAACTTATTATTCAGCTTCCAGCTGTCACAAAGAAGTTGTAGTCCTGCTGTTTAAAAACATTCTATGTGACTATGGATTTGATATAAAAATCATTCAGCTTCTGTGGGTTTATTCCATGTCTCCTTTTTGCTGAGCTCTTTTACTGGCTCAGACCAACTTTATCTATTGACTTTTTCTTTGCTCCAGCTATCTTTTAAAGTAATTAGGTATTTTATGTTTTGACACCTCAATCTATTAACTTCCTTACTTTGAGAATTTTTATGGATTGTGGTTATGCCTGGTTTACAATATTGAGAGTTGTCTTAAAAGCAAAACGTTCTATATAAAAGTGTTATGAATGAGAAACAGCAGGCATGGTCTCTGAATAGCGTTGGGAATATAGGATTGCATGCAACCCTGTGACTTCAAGACTTTTGTCATCATTTGAGAGTCAAAAAAGCTGAAGGCAGGGAATTCCATTGTTACTGCATTTTATTCTAAAGTAGTGTTTACTTTCACTATGAAGAGTCAAGCTGAAAGGCTGCAACCATGTTATTTATTTTTAAAAAATCACTATTTTATCACAATCATATTTATATAATTATATAGAAATAATCTTAAGACCATGCTGCATATAGGTAATTTCTCTTTTGGTCAAGAATAAGGCACCAGAAACAAAAGAGATATGGAAACTTAAAAAGTTTTTGTTTTTCATTTCTTAAACACCTGAACAAGTTTATTGCCGTCACATGGAGACACGATACCAGGCTGAGTGCTCCTTATCTCCTGCATTTCCAAATCAGGCAGGGCAGCTGCCTGCTCCTTTGGCAATTTGTGTATGGGGTTTCCAAACCTGGAATAAATGACACCAAAGCTGTGGACTCCAGAGCACAGACCAAACTAACAGTGCATCAGTAAACTGTTGACCAAGTTTTAGTTTTTGTCCAATTACTTTGGGTTTGGCTAACTAAAGATCCCCAAACCTTCCAGCAAGCTGTATCTTTTCACACAGCTCCTGTCTGTTTCCCAACTTGAGGAAGTTTGGGGGGGTTTAAAATATATTTTGGCATTTAGATTATTTTTCCGCACCAACTAGTTTGGTGATAAACTTTATTTATTTGGGTTCTTTTCACTGTGAAATTCTTGTTTGTATTCCTCCAAGAGCTATGGCAAACCTACTAACAAGGGACAGATTGGTTTTTAGTGTTGAAGAGTGTGGTTGGACGCCCACTTTGTATTTATAGCCAATGAAAAAAAGACAAACAGTTCGCACTTAAATCACATTTTTTAAATATTCATTAGAAGAAATGAGACAGAGGCTTCCATATTCTGTTAAATTTTGAAAGTAGGACTTAAACTCCCATTTAATTAGGTGGCACTTTGCCCCCTTACACTCTTTAAATCTTGTCCTTTGCATTTATGACAGGTACAGATATATTTATGGCATTTAATTATAGGCAAAGAGACCATTTCCTGCCGTAGTCATAATACCACAGAACAGCTGATGTGAAAATTAATGATAATGAGAGATACTTAGTTTCTTGTTACTTTATTAGTAAAGAAATGTATTGCTTCAAAGATTGCTCTACACTTGAGAAATATTCAGTGCAAAATGCTGAAGCAGCCATGACATTCAAGTGAGAATGTGAAGATTTATCTTGGCATATGGTGATAGAAAGAAGGTGATATGTTTTGACAAGTATCGTAATTTGACAGTTAAAATAAATACACAGTCAAACAAAAAAGGGATGGTTGATGAAAAGTATGTGCTGGGTTCTTTTCCTATAGTTTCTCTGTTTGAATAACACAGAAGCTTTTGTGCTATTGGTAATCTGGAACATCTGCGGACTCTTTGAGTGAGAACCAGTGGCATTGTATCTCACATTACAGCATTGCATTTTTTTTTGATATTTCCAGAAACAATACTGCAGCACTGCACAGTGGGAACTTACCAATGTGAGTATTACTCACAGCTGAATCATGAAGGTCATCACAAATGACTAAACACAGAGAACCATGGGAAGATCTTCCAACAAATTTGTTGGTCCTTTCTTTTTTGTTCCTTTGGTTGCTGGCAAAGGCGGGGGGGGGGGGGGCGGGGGGTTGTCCACAGGAGGCTTGAAAGCACTCAAACCTTCAAAAGAAATTAATTTTATACTGAAAAGTCCTGAAAAGTGTCTCATAAGGGTCAAACCACCCTGACACTCAAGTGTTTTCATGAAGATCCAGCAGTGCGTTAGAAGCCCTGGCTGTGCCTGCAGGAGCAGGGAGCGCTGGAAGTGCAGCCTGTCCAGGGAGAGCTGGAGCTCAGCAGTGGTGAGGGCAGGGCTGATGAGCCCAGGCTGCTTCCTGGGCTGGACCAGGCAGAGGCTGAGTTGCCTTGCTTGGTACTTGTTGGATGCCCCTTTGCTCAGCTCTGTGTACCAGTTTTGTCCTTCAGGAGCTTCATGGAGAACCATCTTTGGTATGGAGATGTGATTATTGAATGGTACAAACTATTTCTTGGCTTTATCCAATGTGTTGATTTATTCAAACTGAGGATCTGACTCATAACATCTGTTTTGTTCATCACTGTTATTTCCTTGCATTACTCTTCCTATTTATTCTGTATAAAAATTTGGAATAGTTTGAAAGGAAACAGAGAAAGACAGACTTTTGTTACATGCAACATTTTTTTCCTTAGAGAAATTTGATATTGGTGTACACATTTGCCAGGTGCTACTGTACTTTGATGGATACTCTGCTTTTCTGCCAGGAAAAGGATCTCAATTCATTAAAGAATATATTAAATGTAGCATAATACAACTTCCTTTTATTTAGGTTATTGTTGTTGTGTAGCTCTTACCAACACAGAGGTATTTACTTCTTAAATTTGTATTATTATAGAAATTATATCCTTATAAATCTGCTAGTCTCAAATTTAGATTTGACCCAATATAATTTATTAATTATATAAATTTCTGTTACCAAATATAATTAGACTTCTATATATTTTGAAAATTTCAGGGGACTTCTCTGTCAGGAGCTGCACCTCACTGCCTAGTATATGTCAGTATATTTTTTTCATTATATTACATAATAATCTAGAAACTTAAATAATCATGGCTGTACCATTCTCCAGACCTCAGTCTGATCTATTTAGTTTCTTTTGTGAGGGACATGTTCCATAACTTTGATAATTCTTTCCTGTTCTCTTTAGTTTGTTGTGGGTTTTTTTTGTTGTTGATTTTTTTTGTGGTTTTTTGTGGGTTTTTTTGTGGTTTTTGTTGCTGTTGTTTTTTGTCCTGACATTTCCCTTCACTACAGGAAGGAAGAGGGATAGAACCACCCACACTCTTAGGTGGTGAGCTTATTATGGATTTATTGAGTTGTATGATAATGGTTTCATTACTGACTTCAGGGCCACCACTGTGTCTGAAAAGTACTCAGGATGAAGTTTCTAGGAGGTTTTTAAATTAAACTGGAGGGGTTTCCCCTCCCTAAATATTGTGTCTGTTCTGTCCCTCTAAAAAAAATGGAAAAGTTGTAGTTTTCCATGGAACAAAAGGTGTTAAAGGTCTCTGAAAAATAAATATGGCAAGGTTGCTAGAGTTTAGCAGAGCTTACTGCTAGTGAATATCAGTACTTTAAGATCTCAGGTTGCCTAATTTTTCTTTTCTTAATTACTAGTCAATGAAGGCCATGTTCTTGAGCTAAAATGTAGGGGGAAAATTATGACTTGGAAAGTGTCTGACTTTTCCAAGCTCTTCAGTTTCCCTAGCTAGAATAGATGAAATTACTGTGGCAATCAAGATTGCTCCTTTGAAAGTAATTTAACCTTATGTTTTTGTCAAAGAGTCTTTAAGAAACCTGGACAGATCAGCACTGATACAACACAGGTTTAGAGCTGTGCAGAATATTTCATTTCAGTTGTATGAAATTCATGTACATATTAATTTTAAAAAGTACATGATGTCATTTTATGTATATGAGGCTTCTGTGTTATGTAAAAAAAATTCTCTGCGTGACTGTTCCATTTGCAGAATGCATATATAGAAGGCTTGTTTTACCAGTGCCTATGCAATATTTGGCTAGGTTCATTGCAGTTATTTCTATTTTTTAATATATTTATAACCTTATATTAGGAAAAAAAACTCCACAAAGCCACCAAAAAACCACAAACAAAACAAACAAACAAACAAAAAAAAAACCAAACCAAAAAACCCCAGGCCAAAAATAACACAGAGCCAAAATCAACCAGGCTAGAATTCACATCCTATCTTCTGTTTGGTGGAGTGGTTGCCTCTGCTAATGGCACACCTGTAACCTCTGGCCTAAGGCAAGCCAGTAAGCTCCTGTGCTTGTTCTGTCCAGCTGCTTTTGAAGCTGGGAGTTGCTTTTTGCTTGAATTTGTCTCCCTTTTCTGCAGCCCTGCGTTGTGCCATAGCTCAGCTTGCAAACAGCTTTGGGGTTTGCCTGCATTTCCTTTGTTGTATCTGGTTCTTCTTGAAACCATTCTGCAGCCAAACACCTGCAAGCACCTTGTTTGCTTGCTTATGGGAAGTAAAGCAGACAACTGAGATTGATCACACTGTGTGCAGAGCAAGCAGTTTCTGAGTGCATCCTTGTAGCTATATATATGCACACACATACCTTTATAGGCACTTTTCAGGTGAGGTATATTTAGGCCCATGTGCCTTAATTGAAAGCAGGTGGCTTTTCTGAGCAAGCAGGATAGACAAAAGCTTGTCGGGGGGGAGGAACAGGAGCAATGCCTTGATGCTTTAAGATGTACAAGATAAATATCTCCTTGTCTGTGTCCAGGTATACAGAACAAGGAGAGAAAACATGGAGATATTTGCCAGATGAGTCACAAAAATGACCATGTGATCTCAAGAAAATGAATTGTCCCCTTCCAGTGGGAACCAGCCTGCTAGTTCTCTGTTTGGGTCTGTTTTTCATAAGCTTCTAACTTGAGACCTTTAAAACAAATGGAACAGCAAGCTTCTGAAAACACAGATTACCTCAAGGTGGGCCTTCCCAGCACTGTTGCTCCATGTGTTCTGCTGTTTGTGAACTCTCACATCCTCCCAGCAGGGAAGATGGTGCTGGCTGTCCATGACCCAGGACGAGGCTCTGTTTGACAGATAATCATGAGAATAAAGCAGGTTGTCTCTCGAGGCTCCTTTCTGCCACTGTGATAACAGGAGGAGAGTTAGCCCTGCTTCTGGCTTTCACCCTTATCCAGTCTGACAAGGACGCTGTGATTCCAATGGCATAACATGGTCTGCCAGCACAAAATCCTCTGCGTGTGCAGCATCCCTATCCTGTGCTTAGTGGGCTGGACATGAGAGAAGTATTGTGCTTGGGCCAGGTACAGAGGGAGGAATTGAGACAATTAGTGAGGCTCTTGATTCTACTTTGTAAGTTCTATGTGGACCACAGGCTGCCCATAGAAGATCTCTTCTAATTTGTGAGATCTCAAACTGCAGTTTCTGAATTATTAAGCAAAAGGATGAGGCATTTCAGAATAACAGTGGCTTTAGGTCATAGAAGACAGGGTGTGTTATCTCACTTTACCGGGAAACCAACAGAAAGAACATCCTGCAGACAAGACAGAAAACTGATTGCTTTGGTTTGAGGGAGAGGATAAAACATCTTTCCTGGGTTGAGGCTGGAGGACAGAATGAGAGCCTAAATTCTGGACCAGAGGTCTTGGTAATAGAAATAGAGTGGAGTCTCTATTTCTGGAGACACTGTGCTTTTATAGTGGAGAGCCTGTTAATCTTGTGGTCTCCTTGAGTCAGCCTTGAACTGCAGCTTCCTAACTGCAGTATCCTTGATAGCCTGTGCTCTGCTGGATTAAGTCACTGTCTTCTCTTCGACATACAGATGCTTCTCCTCAGGGCACAGCAGGTGAGTCTTGATGGCAATATTTAGTTGATTCTTTTATTCCTATGGATGGTTTATCTGCATGTTGCTTAGAAACAGGGCCTGTGTGTGGGAGGAAGTGCATTCTGGTAGGAACTCAAAAGTTGGTCTCTTTTCAGAACACAATTACAGAAAAAATATGCTTTTAACCATTTAGGGAACTTCCTCATAAACTCTTCACTGAATGTCTGGTGCAGAGTTTTGGTCTTGCTCACAGCTTGATTTGTGTTCTTAAAGAAGAAATGCAGCTAGGTCAAACACTTTTTAATTAATATATTCCAGATAATTCTGAAAATAATTTTCTCATTGAATGACACCCAGGCCATATATTTTCTTCTGGTGTTTGTAATATCTTTTGCCTATGTCTCTTTTGCTAGATCAGCAAACTGTCCCTTACTGTGAACACTGAATGTCAGGTCTCCAGTGCATTGCTTGGACAGAGTAGAGGCCAAGCTTGTTTTTGCAATCCCAAATCCACTGTACAGAAAAATGTCCTTATAGGAAACTGAAATTGTATATCTAATGCTGGAAGTGAACTTGGTGGGACTTTGACTTTGCAATCACTTCACCCAGCTGGGCAAATGTAAGCAGCATTCTTAACTAGATCCATTCAGATAATGAAGTTTTTTTGAGTCTGCTGAACAAGTAGCACCTGTTCAGAGTAAGGCTTGAAACCTGTTAACAGGCTGCCCTAATAGTGGCATTTCAGGTTTGTTGTAGAGATCATTCTTATTCTTAATATCTTTAACCACAAAAAAATAGATCTGTAGTAGAGGAGTGAAAGCCATGTGATAAAAGATGTGCTATTGGCCTGCTCCAAAGCTCTGCAATTGCCATTGAGCTCAGCTGTGCAGATCTAGTTTAGACAAAATAATCTGCTGAAATCTGAGGGTTTGATTTATGAAGGGAGCCAGCTTTGCGTGAAGCAGCAGCGTGACTCTTGGGAATATATTGGGGTGGAAGGTGTTGAAAGGGCAATCTGCCAAAGCAAGTCTATATGTGAAAGGCACCTGGCGACACTCTGTTCTTTGGGGCTGGGCCATTTGCCCTGATTTATTTGCAGGAAGATGTCCAGTCTGCCCCCTGCAGCTCCAGGAGCTCACCCTGAGGTCCCATCTCACATTTCTTTCCCTCTGATAAGTGGAGGAACTCCTGCTTTTGCTGCTGCCAGATCCATTTGGGGTTGTAACCCTGGTGCCAGAGTAAGAGATGCCTTGTTCTTGAGCAGAATACTGGGCTTGCTTCAGAGCCTCTGTCATCTGCTTTGACATTTGCCTAGTATTGGTACTGCTGATGTGTTCAATGACCAGTTAAAGGTGCTGCTCTGATTAAAGATGTGTCTGAAGATCCTGCCATGCCCTAAATGTGTCTACCTCTTCTCAAGGAACTATGGTTTTCAGCTAATCCAAATGATGCAGCAGCAGTTCTCTGTGGCAAGAAGGTGGGTACAGCAGTGGCTGTTCCAGCCCCACACAGAGCCTGTGCTCTGAGCTGAATGTGAACTGAGGGTGATGGTGTGGAGGGTTGGCTGGGAAGGAGGATGTGTACAAGTTTGGAAGACACAGAGCTGTGTGAGCTGGTACAGCTCGATTAGGTGAATGAGGTGAAAAATAGAGAGAAAATGAGACCCATTGTCGTGCAGATCCTGCCGGCAGCCATGGAGCTGGTTCATGCAGCACAGCTCACTTTGTTGCTGTGGTAACCACTGTGCGATTTTTTGGATATTTATACTGTGTAAAAGGAGCTTGGGTAACCTAAAGATAGCATGGATGACTCTATTGCATGAGTCCCTTTGGTGGGGGTCAGAGTTTGATCCCTTTAGAAAAATTTACCTGGTGCTGTCTTATTTTTTCCAAAATTGGTGAAAAAAGCTGAGAAATTGGCACTTGTGTAGCCTGGGGAGTGGGGTGAGGTAGTGGCAGTGATTGGGGCTTGTCAGAAAAACCCAGTTCTTAGTTCCATTTCGTTCTCTTCCCAATATATTTTTGTTTGTGCATTAATTTAAGCTTTCGGTATCAATGTTCAGTCCTCATGGGATGACTCTTTTCAAGGCAGGGGATGCTGCCTGCTTCTGTGAAATCAAATTAGGTAGGAGATGTGTAAAGCACCATGATCGTGCTGTTGGGAGTGGAACCTTGCTGGTTCCAAAACATGACAGCAGCTGTGAAGCCCTACGGGCATCAGTCCGTGTTCTGGCAATGTTGGTTTCTTCTTTTGGTATTTCTTACTTGGCCACATTGCAGGATTTTTGACAAGATATATTTTGTAAAGTTTTCTGTTTTCCCAAGGGTAGTGAAACTACTTCAGCAATTACCTTGTACAGCTTCTTGTTCCCAGAAGCTCGGGGAGTGGGAAGGGATTTGAGCGTTCGCTGTTCTGATCTGATCTCTCTGAAATGTTTCTCCTTCCTGCAGATCCCAGCTTCTCACTGAATGAGTCTCACTCAGCACAGTAAGGAGCAACAAAGAGCAGCCCCTTGCCTCAGAGCAGGCTAATTTACAGGTTGAACTTTGCAGCAGCTTTTCTGTTACAATTATCTGAAGTTTCCCAGCACAATCTGTTGGTTTCAGTTGTGTTGCCCTTTTGCTGATTAGGCGAACTGCTGCTTTAGCAGCAGCGCATCGCTGCCTCCAGGAGTGTGTGCGAAAGTTTGTGGTTTTCCAGGGAGAGGAGTTTAGAAAATGGGAAGTTCCGTTGTATGTTTTTGAAGTCTTTTTAAAAACAAGACAAACCAAACCAACCTAACAAAAAACCTCCAAACAAAAAAAAACAAAACAAAACAAAACAAAAAAACAAAACAAAAAAAAAAAAAAAAAACCACCCTGCTAGCTTCAGATCAGAGATTTAAAGTTCGGAGGAGTTAAAATATGGGGAAAAGAGTTTTTCTTTTCTTGGCGAAATCCTCTCAGAAATATTTATGATTTGCAGTCATTTACCTGAACACTTGGCCCATACTGCACAGACTCAGGACTCAGAAGAGTTTCTCACTTCACTTTTAGACAAGTATCATAGAATTGTTTAGGTTGGAAAGAACTTCTAAGGTCATCAAGTTCAACCAAGGACATGGAAGCACACATTTTCAGTAGTGTATTTTTCTCCAGGATGCTCTTGGCCATGACACAGATGCAGGCAGTTGGGGATTATGAGTTGCAGCTTTGTGTTTTGTTGACAGGTGTTAACTCTGGGGGTTTGCCAACCCTCATTGGGTGAGACTTCCTTCTGCTGTGCTGGAAAGCTGGTAAGTGGCAGGAACCCCTCTTATACGTTTTCAGGATGTTCAGGATCCCTTCTGAGCTCTGACTTACCCACTGCTGGGAACCTGCTCCGGTTAGCTGGCATATTATTGGTATTATTTTCAGTAACACTAGCCTGGAGGATTCCAGCCAGGAAGGTGGTGATGTACAGAGAGATTCAAAGTGGTTTGTGCAACACTTCTATTTCCTCAGCATAGCTGGGAATGCTTTTGACACATCACACTCACTGGGCCCCAAACCACAGCTGCTTGGACCCCTGTAAATTTAAATTCAGCAGTTCCAGCATTCCAGTTCAAGGAGCTGTTAGGGCAATGTGTTTTTCTCTTTTAGAAGTACCCACAAAGCTAAAAGTGGAGCTTTATGGACAAATCACAAGTGCAGCTGTTGCCATTCAGATGCGTTTAAGTGGCAGAAACCAGAACAAGTTTTTTTCTGAGTGTTTAATCGTCAGTTTCCCAAGTTTTATGACCTTGTTTTGTACCTTTTTACTTAAAATACTTGCATTTTTTTCAAATACCTTCATGCAACTACAGATTAATACTTTTATTTGCTGTATTCACCCTGATTCTGCTTCCACTGGAAAAATTTATTCCTTGGTGATAATAATGAAATAGAAGGGAGACTATGGCATTGACAGAAGCTGTAAAATATGTAAATAAAACTAAGATTTCTTCTCCTGTCATCTCTCTGGGGATGGCAAATAGCAAAATGGTTATGAGGAACAATATTTTACTTCAGATTGAACAGTAAACCAGAGATAACTTAGATACCCTGACATAATTCAATACGTTTATCTTCAACTATAGCAGAAAATCTCAGTCCCACGCTAATTTTTCAATTTAGGTAATTCCATTCTGCCTTTTCTACCTGAGGTGCCTTTGGTGTTCAGTTATTATTTCAAGGTATTCTTTTGTGATTGCCTCTTTTCCAAGAGCTTTATTTTCCTAGCAAGCGAAATGCTTCAGGCTTATCTACAGAAACTGTGAATAAGAGATAAATGTATGGAATTGCACATTCAATTTGGAAACAGTATATCCGTAGCAAGTCAGAAGTTGTTTGATTTGGCTTAGAATAATTGCTGTTATAGTGGAGGGGGGACAGTTTATGAAGGTTTTGAGTAAATTTCTCCTTTGAGTGAATAATTTCCTTTAGACCGCAGTCCTTTGAAGTGCAGAAAAACTGTACCCACAACTTTAGAACAATAACTGGTTTGTATTCTGGTTTTGGTGCTCAGTGATACACAGATGTGTTAACAGTTCTGCTTCTGGAAGTTCTGGGTGATACACTAGGAAATACACTTAATTTCCCACTTCCTTTTGCTTAACTGCAAAAGAGCTAAAATGTCAAGCAGTAGCGATGCATGATGGAGCCTAAAGGAATTGCAACCCTCACATCCCTTTTTACTGCAGTATTTATAAAATAATTTACCAGCGTTAAGTTTCCAATTCCAGCTTTATGGAGAAAACAAGGTTTATCATAGGCAAACAGATGGTTTCCTGAAATTATTATCTTTTTCTCTGTTCAAAAGTCCACAGTAATAGGATATCAGCAATCCCTGGTGAGGTGAATCTGTGGCCATGGAGTTTATACACAGGAAATTCACAAGTTTTGTGCTTCTTTACTAAAGAAGAGATTTCATCTCTACACTAGAAAAATAAATAAAAAATTAGAGGGGATAAGGAAATTGTTTCAGGCCTCTGGTTTTTGGTTTGAAGATGGAAAGTAGTAGCTCAGTTTAAAAAACAAGACCCTGTTTTGAATTAATAATTTTCAGAGAATGTTCATCTGCAGCTGAGTTTCTCAGATGAAACAAATTATACAATTTGAATTAGTTTCTCACCTGTAAATTTACCCACTGGTCTTTTATGGCACTTTTTATTATGACAAAATTTGTAGAGGTGAAGTACCACCACTGATTATTTATACTCATCACAGAAATGAAATTGCAGGATGTGGTTGCAATAATGAGCATTATTTACTCTTGTGGAATTGTAAAGATGCTAACATAATCTGATTTAAATCCAGATTCAGCTGCTTTTGAAATAGTTATTCCATTTCTTCATTCATCATACTTTTGTAACTAAACTTTCTCACTTAAAAATGTAGACTAATGACTGGGGAATGAAAACAGTCATCAAAATTTCATTAAGTATATATATTTGAGCTGTCGTTTAACTGTGATTCTTTCTCCCAGGTGAATGTATGACAGGGCCAACACTCATGGGATTCACCATGGCTGACTTGAGATAAATGTAGCTGTAATTGCAGATAAATCTCAGATAGTTCTCTGAACTTCCTTTATTTTCAGTGAAGGCACATTTTGACTTTCAATTCCTTTGGCCTGTTGCGTTTTATAATACTTTGAATCACACTTAGAATTTTCTGTCATTTTACTAACTATGAAGTTATCTGTGCTGGTAGCTCAGAAGCAGATTTGCAAACATGTAAAATGTAAATGGTTTGCAGTTTTTTGTTTGGAGTTTTTGGTGAGGGATGGAACTTAACAGAAAAACCCAAAAACATCTCAGATTTTTTTTTTTTTTAGATTTTCCTAGATCTTCTGCCCTGGATACTGTTCTATTTTTCCAAAATGCTTCATTTATCATAATTTTTCTTCTAGTACTTATGGAACTCAGGGTAATATATACAAATTATCTTTCTTCCTGGTGCTTCCACTTTTCATGTTATTTATTTCCAAGATTTCTTTAGGAGATGAACCAATGCCAGGAGAACATCAGTGCCACTGAGCTGTGGCAGTAATTTTGTTTCTGCTGAGAGTGAGCCTGTGCATTAAAACACTACCAAGAAATGGTGCATGGGAACATATAAATTACAGAATGCTACAAGTATATCCTGTGAATGGGTGGGTGTTAAAGGTATCACACCTGGTATTAAGGAATCTTCTGGCTCACTGGAGTATTTCACAGTCCATAATGACCAAATAACTATGAATTAAAATGAGAACTGTTGGAAAATCAGAGGTGTGGTAAATTATTTCAGCTTTTTTTTTTTTTTTTTTTTTTTTTTTTTTTTTTTTTTTTTTTTTTTTTTTTTTTTTTTGCATTTCATTTTTGCAGTTATTCTGATTTATTGCCTGCCAAGTCTGGTGAGTTATTAGACAAAGGAATGCAGTGGTATCTGGAAAGGGATAGAAATATCTGAACCTTGTCACAGTGTGCACATCTTGGCCACTTTTCAAAGGGCTGGGGGAAGCCTGGAACCTCCCTCCTGTGCATTTGGGATTGTGTTTCAGTGCAAGTCCCTGCCTGAGCCCTGTGTCAGCAATGCCTCTTGTCTTGTCACATTCCTGGCTACTCCTGGTCTTTCTAGATTTGTCTCATATCCAGGAAATGATGACTAGTAAGATGATGAATTAGGAACACTGCCACCAGTGTAAAACCAGTTCTCTCCAAGTTTTTCTGTCACCTGCCTGGTTCTATGCCTCAAATCTTGTCACATCTTCTGTCCTTTGGTTCTCCTCTGGCTGGGGATCTGGCCCAGGAGGAGGGAGTGAATACTTCAGCATTTTAAATTCAAAATGTAAATCTCCAGAAGTCTATGCTTAGCAGCCATCTATTAACCCAAACCAGCATGAAGCAAGTACTGGGTATGCCTAGGAGTACCAGCCTTTTGATGGTGTTTATCAGCCAAATGCCCAGCTTATCTCCTAAATTCTGGGTGGGTTTGCTAGCTAAGTACAGCTTTTTGTTGGCATACGTGCAGTCTGTGCATTAGGTAACTCACAGACCCCTTGGTGCAGAGCCACTGACCACATCCAATATCCAACAGTGTTGAATTTTATTTGGATTAAAGACTCTGGCTATAGAACCATGGGTAAAGGTAGAGATGAATGTAGAGAAAGGTACCCTAACCACTTAGCTGGAAGTATTCTTCAGTGGGAGTCTTTAAATCCTTCTTTTTGAAGCTTTCATCTTTCTTGGGGTAAGTAAGCAATTGCTGATACTGAGTTAGAAAATGTGCCTTTAGTTGATTGGTTAGAGGTTCTTCTGGAGAGAGGGAAGACCTCAGTTTCTTTCAAAGTATTTAAGCATTTCTACAAGTATGTGACTGGAGCCTGGAACTGATGTCTCTCTGGTAAGGACTCTAACCACCAGGGCATTCAGTAATTTTCACTGGTGTAATAACTAGTGTGTGTCCCACTGAGAATCACTTACAGGAAGACAGATCAACAGATTCCTACTGAATATTCCCAGCTGGCTGATAGAGATGATTCTTTCATCAATAAGGTAACCTTTATGAATGCCAATATCTAAACAAATTGAATATTTGCACCCCAAGTTAGTGCTATTTTGTGGCAGGGTGCCTAAAATCTTTTTGCTGAGTAAAGAGAATTCCTTCCCTAAGCTTGAATTTAATTCTCTTTTGGTTGTCCTGCACTGGACATTTAAGGTGATAAAACTTGTAGTTAACTATCTGCTGATGCTGTTTCCATGAGACACAGCTGATGTGAAAATGCTCTCAATAGAAAGTATCTGACTGGAGGGTGAAAGGCCTTAACATGCTCCAGATCTCTTAAGTATCTCTTTTCTTGAGGTATTTTTCAGTGTGTTTGATGAAAGTGCTTGCTATCAAAAACTAGAAGAATTGCTCTTCTAGTAGAAAGGTATTAATAATAGATCTGTTTTGCAACCTGAATTTTTATCTTCAGTACTGTGGATACTGGAGTAGTGAGTGGTATATGAAAAGAATATATGAGATTTAAAAAACTGGGAAAATGAATGTTTGAAATATTTGTTTTTACTTAAAACTCATAATCTTGTTGGGGTAAAAATTTGTTTGCTATTTCCACAGTTTTATTAATTAGAGCCTTCTGCACTTCACTGTGAATCTCTCAGCTGTGGCTGAGCAATAATCATACATTTCCTTATCCAGCTTGACACTGCTGATAGCTCTTGTAATTCATTCTCTTGATTATGTTTGGCAACTCATAATTTGCTGGTAGCTGGTGTATCAGAATGAGAGTTCCTGGTTCCCCTGGCATTCACACCATTTAACTCTCATGACATGATTTAATTAGAGGGAATTACCTGAACGTTATTCCTACTTGCTTTCCATTTTAGGGGGGTGTAAGACAAACTGAGTGTCCATTCCATCAAAACAAGGAAAAGGACAAACAGCCTAATCCTTGATGGATAGGGAATTTGCAAAAACAAGGAACTCAGTCCCTTGGCTCTCATGCTGATCTGTCTCTTAATTAGACAGGATATAAATGAAGCTTACTGAGATATGACAGGAGAATTTTTTTTTTTTTTAAGTCTTACCAATAATTTGATGAATGCTTTATTCTTACTTGTAATCAGAGATAATCTACTTGCATTTGTTCACATGTATTTTTGCCTCTTCATAAAAGCCTTTGCTATTCCTTTGGTTCACGTACAAGATCTGACGCGTGTGATCAAAATCTATAACATAAATGAACATGTGATGAATTACAACAGTTCAGAATTTGAACTGTACAATCTCAGCCAGTGACTGAATGGTGCCACCTCTTCTGCCAGCTGGCAATCTCATGGGAGAAGCTCTTCACGTAATAAACAGAACAAAACCAACAAAAAGTCTCGAACCCAACGAAATAAAAAGGCCCCCAAACCCCAACCCAACACTTTATGCATGGTGTGGAGGACTGGAAAGGTGACCTTGGGTAGGATTTCTACCAGAAGAGTGCACAAAAGAGTTAATTTGCACTTGCACTGTAGGTGTTTTGTGGTAGAAAGGAGGAATGAGTTAAGTAGTGAACTAAATAAAGCTGTCACCAGATTTCGTTTGTATGAAGATATTTTTGCTAGACAATTTTTATCACACACAATCTATTGCCAGCTTGCAAAGCATTGTGGGATTCTGTCCAAGACACTTCAATGTTAATTGACTTTCTGTGTTTGCTATACTAATTGAATATAATCGTGAGAATTTTGGGAACAGGAAATGCAATTATTATTATTATTATGAATTCTACAGAGAATTTTAATATTAAGAAATTTTATTGTTGTGGGTAACTTTTGAGAAATATTTTTCTCATGGGTTGATACCTGTGTGATGTGCTTAGGATTCCATGTGTGTGTTCATATGATTATGGACTGCTTTATAACCTTCTCCTCACAGAAAACCCTAAAGTGAATAGATAACACTGCTCCAGTATAGCGTAGAAATCTCTAGCAAAGAATTGCCCTGTGAGATGTTTTTGTGCTAGAAAAAAGGCAAGAGACAAATATCTTTGTTTCCTTATTTAGAGTCTTTGGGCCTATAACCTACCTTTTTGGGTTAAGAGTAACAAAAGTGCATACAAGGTGCTATACCCTTGTTGACATCTTCCTTTTACAAGCCACGTGAGTGACAGCAGTGAATCTGAAAATCATTTAACCCTCACTCTGTTTTTTGTCTTTATGTTTTTACACAAATTTTCATTTATAGTTCACCAGTGTCTAATGATTGAATGGAACTTTTTGTTCATTTATATCTGGGTGTCCTTTTTTAGATAGGCAGGAATGTAAAAATAATTAATTAAACATTAATAGTGGAAGTGAGAGTAGCACTCTCAGCATGATCATTCTGTCAGCAGATGAAATGAAGATCTTCTGTGTGGGTGACATAAAACCAAATACAAGAATCAAGAAGCTCCTCATGAATAAACATGATTTCTTGAAAACATCGTCATTTTCCCTGATCTTGTTCTATCTTACTCCTTTTAAAATTTTTATTATTTTGTTTTTAGAAACAGTGTTCAGATGTTCCTGGGATGGTAATGTGGAGTTGCTAATGACCCTTGGCATGTGTTGCCATGATGTCAGGATGTTTTAAAGGCTTTTTGCAGTCTTACTATTTCAAGTCCAGTATATTTTTTTCCGAGATTGCCTGGCAGTGATGTAGCCTAAACAGATTGTTTGTAAGTCTTGGAAATTTTGATGCAAAGGGTGCACTTTCATTTAAGCCATAGATCTTTGCAGCAGGAAAATGATTGCAGCACATGTTATGCAAAAGGTAATTCACTTTTGACGAGACATTCGAACGAGCAGAGGCTGTAATTTTCAGCTTAAGTACTAAAGGTGGGGGAATCTGTAGTTATTTGTTTTAGTGATTAAGATGCAAAACCACAAAGGACAAGAAATTCCCTGAGCAGGAGCAGAGCTGTACTTCCCATGTGGATTCCTTGTAGTCAATGAAACTACAGATGTTTTTTTGAACATCACCAAAATGGGATTGTGGTATCTTTTGAATTTTATTTTTTTTAACTTTAAATAATACAGCATACATTTGGTGAGGTATTTGAAACTAAAAATAGAGAATGTTGAAGTTTCTTTTATCAATCAGTTCTTATTTTGGAGCAAAACCATCATTTTCAATGTCAGAATTATTTGCAGGAGTACATTCGATTATTCTGGTCCACCATTTTAAATGGGCTGGAGCAGAACTTTCAGGACTAGGTACTTTTTCTTTGTAATGTGTAAAAATCTCTTGATTTGCCTTTCATTTGCTGAAATATCTATTTTCAGTCTTTGATTGAACCACCCTGAATTGATGAATCCTCCTCTTTTGCATCATTCTCATTTGTATATAGCTCCTAATCAGAATGATTTCTTCTTTCTTTTTGATCTAAATAGCTTCTGTTGATGGCTCTGACTTTCCTAGACAAGGGATTTTATTTTTGCAATACATGATGAGCATGTTTCAAACTCTGTATCTTGCCACTGTATTGTTTGCTGCTGGAGATAGCTCTGGAAATTCTGTTAACTGCCTTACTACTCTTTCTTTTACTCTCTTTAACTAGAAAGGTAACTTTTGCAGCTCATATAGATGGTGCAATGTTAGTGAGAAACTGTGTTCTGCCTGGAAGGTGGGGCAGTCCTCAAACTTGTATGTGAGAGATACAAATCACTTTGTTCTGAACTCTCTTGCATTTTCAGAATCTGAGGAGATTTGTTCTGAACTCTCTTGCATTTTCAGAATCTGAGGAGATCATTGAATGCTAGTAGAGGAAAATTTTGGTTTGCAGAGCTCTAGGATGTAAGTGCTGTGTCTGTTACCTAGTTGAAAATTACTTTTCTGGGATCAGGAGGAGAATTTATCGGGAACTTGGTGAGAAAATAGGATGTTTTCTGTTAGATGTCAGAGATGTCATCTGTCTGAGACCAGGGAGTTTTAATTTTTAGCATAGAACTTTTGATGAGAAGAGTATTTCGAGGCAGGGATGAAATCCTGACAACTGTAAACCACGTAACTCAAAGTCTGTCAGTAATCCCGGTATTGAGGGGGTTTGCAGAGAAATTCCTTAAGCCTGTCAAGAAACAGTCTTGGAAGGATCAATAGTTAACTACTGGGCTTTCTGTCAGAAATATCAGAAAAAATAACCAAAAGGATACAAAAAAACATTTGCAGTTGTTACTTCAGTGGAGTATTCAACCATGGAATAGTCACAGTGATCTTCTTGGCTTTTATATTACTTAAAAGCCAAAGTGAAAGAAGGAAAAACAAACTCCCAAAAAAACTATGCCAAGGGTAGGGTTGGGGGATTGCCTCTCTGATATTTTTTTATTTTCCTCATGTATGTGGTTTTGTGTAACTTAAAGCTCCAGAAATAAGTTCTACGTGTGCATAAAAAATAAATCCACTAAATTACTAACATTTGTAACAAATCAAGTCATTTAGATAGAATAGAGCTAGATAATAACTGGACTGAAGGACCTTTGGGATGTGGTTGGTCTCACCTCTTGCTTAAAGCAGAGCCAACATTGAAGTTAATTCAAACTTACAATTTTGATTTGGTTGCTTAGAGTCATGCAGAGATGTGTTTTTGTTATTTCCAGGGATGGAGATTGCATGACATCTCTGAGATGTCCACCGTTTCGATGTTCCAGCACTGAAAGTTTTTTCCTAGTATCTAATCAGAATATTGCTGGTTTAACTCGTGTCTGTTCTCATCTTTTGTTTTGACTTTGCACCTCTGAAATCCTGCCAAGTCCACCACTAAACCATGTCCCTAAGCATCACATTTATGCCTTTTAAATATATCCAGGGATGCTGCTTCAACCACTACCCTGGGCAGCCTGTTTAAATGCTTGATAACCCTTTCAGTGAAGAAATTTTTCCTAATATCCAGTCTAAATCTTCCCTAGTACAGCTGTGAGCAATCAGTTTCCAGTTTCTCCAGGAGAAAGCTGTGGGAAACGCTGTTCCCAGTACTGAGATCAGGCTGACAGACCTGAAGTTTCTCAAATTCTCCTGCTGGCCTTTCTTGTAGATTGGTGTCACATTTGCCAACTAATAATAATAACAGATAATAATAGAAATTATTCTGAAATAGCCAGATATGGCTCTTTGCATTGTGCGTTTTTCCTCTGCAAATAAAACTACTACAACTTGTTTTTGTGTATTTGTTTATTTATAAAATAAAAAAAATGAAAAAATTGTGATATAGGTGTTTATTTAAGGTTTGAAAGAATATATAAGCCTTGCATCTTGTTTTATTCATGAGTTAGGTGATACTGCTGTCATATGATCAAGTACTCTATTTTATTACCATATTGTCATAGTTAAAAATAAGCATATAGTTTACTGTGTCAAATGCATTTTCACTGTGATTTCCTTACACTTTTTTAGTTTTCTGACATTCAATTATTTCTGATGAGTATTACTATCAGTGACAGCCTAGTTATCCTTGGTCTTTTTGAAATATGAAGTGCATATCTAGTGGAGTGTATGACCTATGTAAACAGGACATGAAAAATATAGCATTTATATTTCCTTTAACATGTATTGAGTGAGCTATATTATTTAGAAATTTTGTGTTAATGCCTTTGCATTTTGCTTTTGACTAATAACCTGTAGAATCTACCATTTCCTTTGGTATTCCCTAGTTCATAAGTAATTTTCATCACTGATGAGGTTAATTGCTTTCTATTTGACATCTCTAATAAATATGCACTCCATAGCTACAAACAGATTGTATGTAAATACACAGGTAATGCTCTGCTGAACAATTCCTTTCACTCAGATTAAAATACATTGCCTTTATAAAGTTCAGAGTGTATATAAAGCTATATAATCTTTTTCATTGCAGTTTTATCACATTTTACAGTTAAACTAACAGATATTTAGGTAACAAATGTTTCTATACATAGGAAAAATATTTTTTTTAGGATTAAGTGGTATTTTATTGCCTTAGTTAGATAATCTCTAAACAGGTATAAAGGGAGTATAAAGTTATGTTACATAGCTCCGTAACTTATTTGTTCTTGATTGCTCCAAGCAAAAAAGATGCAAACTCTTCTGAGCACAAAACACTGAAGCACAATTCCAAAGAGAAGCCCTGCTTAATGGTAGGATGAGATGGGGAGATACGAGAAGGCAAGAAGTCATTAAGAGTGTTCTTGTCACTGGAGAAGTCAGAACCATCCTTTCCTTTGTTTCTGCTGCATTTGAGCAGTCTACCCTGACCACTGCAACTGTTTAAATTGCTAAAATATTTGAATAATTTAGTGCTCATCTGAACTCTTAATTAGCAGTTAATTAACAGTGCAAATGTGAGTTTACCTTTTGCATCAGCCACGTTTGTAAGAATGGGTTGTGTGCTGGAACACTGCAAGAATCCAGTTCCATTTTAGCTGATGGAGTGTAGCTGACATTCTGCTGAGGTTTATTTTGAGACCAGGTGTGATACACTGCAGTCATAGACTACAAAACTTTCCTCGCTGGTCATAATTTTTAATATATTTCTTTCCAATGGAATTTGTGATCTGCAGCTCTCCTGTGCAGTTGGCTAACATAAAGAAGTGCTTCTAGTCCCTGACAACAGCAGAGCTACAAGTTCAAGTGCCCTCGAAAATCAAACCTTCGTTTCTGCTGATGGTTGTGCAGGATGTGTTGGATTCAGCCAGGCATCAGATCAGTAGCTGATAGCTGGAATAATGCAGGCAGAGTACCAGGAGATAGATTGACTCACGATAGTACAATGGTCTTTAATTCCTTCCAACAGGAAGAAAACATGACTATGTGTGTTGGAATTATTTGCTACAGCATTAACTGTTGGTCTCCACATCGATAATGTTAAAAGAACTTCTCTACCTGTCCCTGAGCATAAAGTTTAACTTCATTAATTGATGACTTTCTAATAAAATATTTTAAATAAAGTATTCTTAGGGCAATCTTTGACAGTTTAGCAAGGAAACGTGGGTGTAAATGCTTTTTTTGTGGTGCAGACAGTCATGACTGACAGAAGTACGAGGGTGTCTTGACACACTGTTCTTGTCACTGTTCCCCAGTGGGTTTCGGGATGTTTTATGGCCTCTGGATACAAGGCATGAAGCTTACATCACTAAATGTTAGAGATGAGATACTTTTGATTACTTCCCAGTGGATCTGCTTGTTAAAACAAATCTCTTTGAATCCATTTGTAGGATCATAAATCTTATTCTGTCACTGGGTTATTAAAAGAGGCACTCTGTGGCCTGAAAGCTGGACTAACTAAAGAGGCTACATAAATTTCTGTAGTTATTTAAAATAGAACAAAACTTTACAAGAATGTATAGTGATTTTGCCAAAACATAATTTTTTAAATCCTTTTTCTGTAATACCCTTGACCACACAGTTATTTTTGTGCAGAAGCACAGTTAGGTGAACTCACTGATTTTTGTGTAATGGGTAAAAATTGAGTCTGGTACTATTTTGCTTATTGCCATTATGTAACTACTACTCAGATGCATATTTAAATTTACCTTTTAACAAAAATCATAGCAAATTTAAGGATTTCTGTATCTCTTATTTTAGAGAGATGACAACTGTACTACTCTGTTAATCATAAAATATTATCACAGACTTCACTGTATTGTGAAGCAGTTATAGCTTTCCCCATGACATTTTTAATTTTGAAATTTAGGCATAATACAATAATGTTTTGAATGTCTATGACATCTGGGACTATGCATAGCAATTTGTGATATTATGGAGCATATCCTCATAATATTATTTAAGGATGATGATGTTATGTGCTTTTTTATTTTTCCTAGGTTGGAAAGTTATCTTTTTTAGAGTCCATCCCTAAAGGCTGCATTCTCAGAGGTTTCAGGATATTGCTCTGCATAGCAAAAATCTTATTCTGCTGCTGCTCCATTAAAAACTCTCTTCTGGATCCTGTATTGCCCTGCAGAGAAGTAAACCACTATAAATCATAGAGGGATAGAATGGTTTGGGTTGCAAAGGACTTTAAATGTCTTCTAGTAGACAATGTCCCTGTCCATGGCAGGGAGGTTGGAACTGGAAAGTCAAATGGGCACTTCTGAGCACTGTGTGTGGGTATGGAAAGAAGAGGATCTTGTGTTCTGATTCGCAGTGATCTAAGGTCCTAATTGGCACATCAACTGGGAACCAGCATAAAACCATAATGTTCTGTCACAGGACACAAAAATTTCCCTTCAAACCTGTTACCAAATCCAGTACAGTGACTGGGCTAAGTGTGATCCATGTTTAGATCTTGCTCTTGGACACTTACCTCATGGAATCTATTCCTGGGCCCAAAGCTCATCAAAAGGTGGCCAGAAAGACCATTGGGTGGGTGAATGATTACTTTGACTTGTGAATAGTTGGGGACTTCTGTGGGTTTTGGAGGTTTCCAGGTTGTTTGGCTTGGTTTGGTTTTTTTTTTAAACTTTATTTGGGCATGCAACGTAGACTTTGGGGAAGAATAGATCTTTTTGAAATTTAAATGAGCATCAACGGGGCGAGAAGGGGACCAAATTGAATAATAATGCTTACTTGTGTGTGTTCAGGTTTGCTCAACCATAATTAAAAGATTCTAATTGGTTTGCATTAGTTTCAGATATAAAGCAGAAACTGCACATCTTTTCCACACTATTTGTTATGTAGTGATGCCAATAATATATGTATTTAATTCAGCTTTCAGTTGGATATAATCCAAGGCCATGCTGGAGAACAATTAGAGGAAGGACTTGTATGAATAAACTGGATTGCTGTTAAGGTTTATATTATTACTTTCTGTAAGGGTTGCAATTACTTCATCTCCTTCATTCAAGCTACCTTTGTGAAGGTCAGAAAAAAGTGTTTTTGGAGGGAGGAAGGTTGTCTTTTGGGCTTTTTTGGAAAAGAATTTCATCCCAATGACAAATGGTTCTTTGAATTTCTCAAAATTCATCTTTGACAAATGGTTTCCCTTTAATAGGAAGGAAAAAAAAAAAGAATTAAGTGTTTCAATTAGGGATGAACAAATTCTAACAGGAGGAAGGTCGGAACTTGTCCAGTTTTAGTGCTGTGTATTTGAGCAGAACTCCAATGAGTGCTTCTGTGTTTGTTAATGCTGAATTCCATGATTAAGGTTCTTTAGCCACCAGTGGGATATTTTGGCTGTACTGGCCTTCATTCAGCTTTAGTATTGCATTCTTTCTGAGCCTGTAGGTTTTTTTATTTGTTAGGCAACTTTCTTATGTTTTTAAGTCCATTAACACCATTCCAGAGTCCTGTGGATTTGATCCCATTTGGCTCGTGCTATTTCTTTTGTGAGGCAAAATATCTTCATGATCCAGTGTATTTGTCAATAAAATGTGGGAAACGCCAGCGAAATCTGGATGTTTCCCTTTCCTTTGCACACCAAATTATGCTGCCCATGTTCTTCTACTTAAAAAGTAACACCAGTTTTGTACCTGTAGGTATTTATACAGACTTTGATAGATTAGATGGAGTACCAGACTGGGATTTCTCTCAATCTTTATTATTGTCTCATTTTGGGATTTTTTGTGTGTGTGTGTGTGGGGGAATTGTGAATTCCTGATAATGTAGAAGAGTCTATGCTATTGTCCCGTCTTGACAATATAGAACGGAAACTGAAATGAAGGGAATTTCTCACACTCAAAGGATTAACATACCCAGCCGCAGTGGCTAAGGCCAAAGAACCAGTCACAGCAAACATGTTTAAATGATGAGCAGTTTTGAATGTTTACCCAAGTGAGAAGTTGGGTTTGAATTGGCCAATTGTTCGAGCTACTGTGTGAAGTTGTGTAGTCCTTGGGAAGATAGTTTTTAGGCCAGGGTTTTCAAGCAATTTATGATTTTCCCCATCGTACAGAAAACTGCTGGTGTGATTTATCTACTGTAGCTGTCAGTATCTAATCCAGGCAAGTTGCTTAAGCTTCCTTTAAGTCAGTAAAAAACTGTGAGGAAGCGATCAATCCCTTTTTAAGGTAGGTGAAGTGCATTGTCTTTAGAAACGGCCATTTGGCTTTTTGTACTGTGGAAGAGAAACTGGGTGACCCTCTTTGAGCAGACCTTAAGGCAGGTAGAGTGGATGCTCTGCCATGGGCTGTGGGACTGTGCCAAAGTTTGTCTGTAATATTGAATGTTGTTTTGCATGTTTATCTTTTGCTTTACTCTTAGCATAACTCCAATGTTTTGACAAGTTCCACGATAAATAAAATGCTGTATCACTATGTGTTTTAGGAAAAAAGAAAAGTTCTATATTTTCAGACTATTTGCTTATGGGGATTCATGCTCTTTCAATTCAATTCACAGTTCAGTACAAACATGCAAAGATTAACAAGCAGACAGACTATCCTTATATTCCAGGGATCCTCAAAAGGTAAAAGAAAGGCTTTTCACAGTAAGTATACTGCTATTATTGGACTTGAGATTGTGAAATGCCTTTCTGTTAAATAAAGTTCTAGTGTTTAATATGTTGAATTTTGCATAAAGATAGAATGGAAGAATTCTATTTTCAGGTAGTGCTAAAATATATTTGGTTTTTTTCTGCTTGCTGTTAGTGCCTGTAAAATATCATACACTAAAATTGTCAAATCTGCTGAAAGATAGCTCTAAAGCACTTGTTACTTTTCATATTCTAAATAGGCATGAACTCAGAAAAAGGTACTCATAATTTGTTGTGTAAACCACAATGCTTTATTAAATAGCTTCTCTTTATTGTTATTTATTTGACCATAAAAGCACGAACTACTTACCAAAATAACCTGCAAACTTAGTATTAATGTAGACCTTTGCAGTATCCCATAACTCTCTAGGTTAAAAGTGCAGAAAGATGAAATATGAAATTAAAAATATGCACTATGTATCACTTCCATGCCTTGTCTAGCTTTCAGAAATTATGTACTCTCTCCAAGAATTTGCATGAATATGTAGGCTCCTAAGGTGGAGAAGTCACCACTCACAAATGGGAAAAAACTTTACCATGGTGTAGATGTCCCCATGTTTCTGGATTCCGCCAAAAGTTACCAGACAAGATCATCAGTGGGTTTGCTGTACTTGGTGTTTGATAATTTATACTGACAGCCTGGCTTATGAAGCAAAGCATTAGCCCACAATCCAGTGTTCTGAGGGATCGCGTATCATAGTGGTGTAAAATTAAATCCTGTGAGAACATACCTTTAACACTCTTGCTTTGCCATGATCCCTTCCACCCTCATTAGCCAAAGAAGCCTAAGCTGGCTCTGTGTGAGCTGATCCGCCAAGTTCCAGTCCTGTGTGTAGTGCACGGAGCACACACTGACACAGAAGATACCTCTTTGACTTTTTGGGACATTGTAGGAAATCAAAGCCTTTCCTACAGCTTAAATTTCTTACTTTTCTCTCCTTTGCATCCTTCAGAAAATGGAATATCAATTCTAATTTCTGATGTATAAATTTCAAGTCATATTCAGTAAGGATAAAGACCTGCCTGACATCATTTCAGTGTGGCTAGAGGCCCCTACATCATCATTTGTATTGAACCTAATTTAGTACTTTAGACAGACTTGAGAGCTTATCTAAGAGAATTAATCAGCTCTTGAGGCTTAGAGAGGCAGCTGAGTCATTTTGTTGTGTCCCTACAGCAGAAGACTGCTGCAACTTCATTTTTCTGTGCAAAGGACACAATTCTGAGGCTGTTTTACATCTGTGTATGGGTATGGGACTACTGTTATGGATTTATTAAGAATGCGGAGACCCTAGCTTAGGAACTTGCTTCAAGTTCTCGCAAAGCTTAGCCTTTCTTGTCAGTCATCTGTAGACAGATGTGGGGATTAACCACTTTATCTAATTAGGCTCCTTGATGAGTTGTTAAGCTTTGCAGTTGTACTTGTCTCTTTGTGCTAAAGCCTGTGTTGCTGCAAGTTTGTTAATGGCATTCAAGTTACCCAGATGAAATCCAGTCTGAATGTCTGCACATGCTGCAAACAGATCCATTTGCAAAGTATTGCCCTAAGTTAGGTCAGTATTCTGCAGCTCTTTGTGGACTATTCTGCTGCTGCACACAATATGAATTTTTCAAGCCTCTCACTCATTCAGTCTCTGTCTCTCTAGCTCATTAGTGTGAGAGCAATTCAAAGTTGGAGGGCAACTCTCGATGTTCCAAATTAACCTTAGGGGATCCTGGAGAATTAGATTTCTCCTGGCTGAAATTGACCTTTATGAACTTACTGTCAGTGCATAAAATTTGGCAAAACATAGTATCAACTTAAACTGCACTTACATCTACAGGAGTAGCTGACTTATTTAATGTTCATACATGAGGCTGTACTTACAAGGAGTTTATTTCAGCTTAAGGGACTCAGTCTTTCCAAGAATTCAGATGTCCTTCATTTCAAGTAGAAGATAGTTTATTACCTTGTAATTTTTTAACAATTGAGTCATCTACATTGTTCATGGGAGTAAAATCTGTCTATTATTTTTCTGTCCTTTTTCACTAGGAACTTTTCAAATAAAGACCATTCCCTTTTATCCCTGAGCAGGAAAAGGAATTTATTAAACAATTGTCACATATCATTGAAGAGTTGAGGTGAAGTTACTTTGGACATATACATCTTTCCAGACTGTCCACTTCTACCTCCTTGTGAAAATTTAGTGCCTAAAGGACTAAAGTCACTTTGTGACTCAGTTACATGAAGAAGACGCGTCCTCAACTGCTCAATATTGTGCCTTTTTCTCAGATTTGCTATGTTAAATTCCTTACAGTCTCTCCTGAACCAGGTTCTTATAAAGTGATTCAGGTTACTTATGTGGTTGTCATTCTATCCCCCAAAATAAACCGCTTTGTGAACCATACTGGAGAGCAATTACCTGGAAGTGGTAGTAGAGTTTGTAGAGCACTATGTCAAGGTCGGGGTAGAAACCTTCCTACCCTTGTTCTTTTGAAGGTAGGACAGCCCAGAGCTTCAATTTATAAACTTAAATTTGAATGACTGTATAATAGATATTTCTAAACATATTTGTTGTCCTTACATATTTGGGAGCAATATTGGCTCTACCATATACTCCTGTTTTATTCATGCTGGTATGTGTAAAGCTGGTTAGAAAACATTGAATTATTCCTTTTTGAACTTAATTTTCAAAGTAGGTTTTTTTTGATAAGGAGGTGTTATAAAAGTGTGCTTTGACAGGTGCTGGGGTGGGAAAGAGTTGAATTTATGAATACTAGAAATCATTGTGCAGTCCAAGAAAACCATTATTCCTTAATTGAGACTGTGTCTTTGGCAAAAGAGCAGGTATCTAGGGCAAACATCAGAGGATCAATATAGATGCACTGACCTTAGCTGACTGCTGTAATCTGTTAGTTTGATGCCTTTTTCTCTTGTGCTGAGTCGACCCTGGCTAATTACACATAATTTCACCAACATCAAGGAGGATGCAGGGAAAAAAACCATCAAGAACTAAAAGTTGTGCTACCCAGATTCAAAAGGTGCTCAAAGAGAATCTCCTTTGACTATAAAATGATTTCCAGTATTCATATCCTTACCCTCGGGTTTTTTAGATTCACACCAATTTTAGAGTAGCCTATGTTCAAACTCAGGATAGGGAAATAAACTTTCCCCTGAAGTTTTTCCCTTAATATGTAGGGATTGATCAAGAAAACTCCAGGGTAATGTGCTGCATATTAACATATATTTTAACGACCCCAATTGCTTGAAAGAATAAAATCAGACTTAGATAAAAACAACCCCTGCTACTGAAAAGGAGTGGAGGCTAGCTGAAAAAAAAGTCTGTAAATGTTTGCATTCTCCTACCTGTTCTACTTTAAAATTGTGACTTGTTTTCTGTTTTCCAGTTCTTTTTATTTACTCTTAAATGGATTTATTTAGTCTCTTCTACTGCTAGAAAGAATCCAGTTTAGCCTTTTGCATTTGGCATAGTGGGAATTGAATATGATGAATGAAACAGGTAAGGAATGAGTCTTGATTTAGCATTGTGTTTGTGAGCTGCTTGGCATTCTCTGGAAACATATTACATTATTCTGAGTTAATAATCAATTAGTAATAAGATTTCCATAATCCAGTAATAGCTGCAATAAAGGACAATTTACAGAGCTGGATATTGTTGGCTATAAGAGAACATGTAGCATTGCTTTTGCCCACCATTGAATATTCCCTGGAATTCATCTTGTTGATAGAGTAATGAAAATGCTATTGACTATATTTAATAAATATTACTGCATAAAAATCAGCAACTGTCCTGCCTTAAAATAAACTAGAAGTAAATTGAATGCAATTAGTTTTCTTCTTTCCTCTTGTTATTAGAAGCTTCAATAAGATATAATGGTCTGTAGGCTGAAAAACAGACTTTGGAGAGCTTTTCTGAGAATGGAACAACTTATGTTTGCATGAGAAGAGTAGAAAATTCTTCACTCTGATGAGGTGGAGTTCTATGATGCCAAAACATGGAAGGCAAAGGAAAATAAAGTTACACTCATTTTCAAGACTTTACTAGTAAATTCCTCTCTCAGTCAAGATGATTTAGACATTCATCTCTCAGACAAACATCCTAACCCACCGGCTTTCTCTTCCCCATTCCTTTTGAAATGTTCAGAATACAGAAGAGGATTCAAAACCTATTGAATATAAACGTAGATTTTTGAAGCACATTTCACAAAATCCAGCAGTTACAATCCAGGTGCAACTAGATTGTAATTATTTTCTTTCTTCTGTAAGACTGATTTATTTTTATTTGCAAATAACTGGTCTATTTTTCTACAAGTTAAATATCATTTTATCACTCGTTAGGCATTTGTACTATATTATTGGTAGCAATTATTAGAAATATGAGACATTTGAACAGTCTCAGATTTGTAATGAAGTTGTTATGATTCTGTCATGTGAAAAGTGGAGATTTCCTTAACCCTTAGTGTTTGATTTGTCTGTCAGAGCCCCAGGAAGGTCGAGACCTTTGTGCCTGACCAGCCTGTCAGTGTCCCACTACAGGGACCCTTCACTGACCAGTTCTGCTGGATCATGGGGTGGTTCAACTGCCTTTGTCAGGGACACACAACAGCACAAGGGAGACCCCTCAGTGGATCTTCCCACTTTGAGACCCCTCAGTGAGTCTTTATTCAGCATGTTCCCTGCTGCCGGTGCCTGTGAAGGACTCTCACTCACATTTAGGGAAGAACAGTGTTTAACATCAAATTGTGCCAGGTTAAGGTTCGAGGATTGCTGGTGATAGTATCTGACTGCAAAAATGTATTCAAAGCCATACACAGAGAGGCTCTAGTCCCCAGTAAAGGCGTGCACAGAGTGCAGTGCTTACTCAGCAGGAGTCCCCACAGGGAGAAGGCAGGCTGTTGTCTGATCCCAGTATTTACAGTGCTATCTTCCCTAACTTTTCTCCCATTCTTGACTTACTTCTATACTATATGTTTAGGTGGAGCTTGAGTGACTCTAGTCATCTATGCCTGTGTTGCTGATTGGTGTAAAATTCTCTCACTTTGGTTTTAAAGGTACAGTCAATAAAATCTAGAGCACAGGTCCAGGGAGGGGTGGTGACACCTTGGAGGTGTGTACCTTTGGGAGGGTGTATGTGTGTTAATATTACAATTATGCTATAACGAACCAATCTCCTCTGAGGAGAATGATTTCATCACAGCTGTTGGTCAGCAACCAACAGCTCTCTCTGGTTGATAGAAGGTATGGGGTTTATCACCTGCAAAGTACCATTGAGTTCCCCTCCTGCAAGGATTTCCAACAGAGCCTGGCCAGGGTGTCTCCACTCCTCTGTTCCCTCCCTCTTATCAGGTACTTACAGTTTTATGGGGAATCATCGTGGAACATTCCAACCCCATTCCATCCAGGGAGCAGCAGCTGTATTTTACACTATTTTCTGTGCTGCTATAACTTCTGTTAGGATGAGAGTATAACTTCTCAGTTTCCTCCAGTTTTACCCCCAGCCATGTTTCCAAGGTTCCTTACTGAAATGCAGCTTTTCACTAACTCAAAATTACAGTAATTTTTATATCTCTTAACTTTTTACATGCCAATTAGTGAAACTCTGGATTTTCTGATGCTGATACTTGTGGTGGTCATCCATAAAACTCTATGCTGACAGTCTGAATTCTAGTAAGAGATATTTTACACTGCTCTGTACTGTTCTGTTAAATTCTAACTTCGGATGTTGTATCTAGAAATATTTTCCCCCTGTTTTTCTGTGTAAGAGATTTACTAGATCTGGATCTTGAGCCTTTGTTTTTCAGCCCCAGTGAGTTCTGTCATTATTCCTGCACTGAATGAGGTCTTGAAACTAAAGCACTCTGACACTTAGTCCTGCTTTCTTGTACAGCTATTTCATGTCTTCACAGAACATGTTTCAAACTATTGCACTGCAGTATAATCAATTCTTTTTTCTCCCCACAAGAAGTTACATTTTATTGCTGAGGTGACAATTTCATATATGGTCAATTTAAAGTGTAAAAGCTGTTTATAACTTTAGAAGGATTTATTAGAGGACGGAATCCCAGCAAGACATGTTAGATTTTC
Source organism: Corvus brachyrhynchos (assembly GCF_000691975.1). Taxonomy (NCBI): domain Eukaryota; kingdom Metazoa; phylum Chordata; class Aves; order Passeriformes; family Corvidae; genus Corvus; species Corvus brachyrhynchos. The sequence goes on from NW_008238644.1 coordinate 1,624,981, forward strand.
CTCATATAGCACAAGATCTTTGTCTAGTGCATTTTATAAATATTTGGTTCTTCAACTTAGCTGGAAACAAGCACATTCTGTATAAAGGACTGTTTCCTTCTATCCATTACTTACTCCTGGGGAAATCTGAATAGATTGATAGCTGGGTAAAATACTTGTATTAGAGGTGAGAATTACTGAGGTCACCAGCAGAAGATTCTTCCATTCATCTAGGAATATATAGATTATGAAAGTACCATCCCTGAGCTGAGGTGCTGCAATTAAACTATGCTTGACCTTAGCCAAAACACCAAGAAGTGATCTGAGCAAGCCAGTGCTCCTGAACTGTGTTAGTGCAACATAAAATGTGCCCATCTATGGGCATCTTCATTGGACATTCAGCCTGCTGTGGGTGCTGCTCCTGTTATTCTAAATAGCTTAGGAAAGGATCCACCTTCTGTGTCCTGTGAACAGTGTTTTTCCTTCTCATCTTCTAGAAATGTTTTGTTTCACAGAATTTAATGATTTCCCCTCCAAGTGTAGGTGCAGGCACTATTTATAATGGATTATTTTATTGATTAGCTCACTGCATGAATTCACCTGTATCATCAGAAGAGGAGAAAAGGTGGAGTCTTGTGTGTGGTGGGAAATGGTGACTCTGGACTGGGTGTTAAGTTGCATTTTTCAAAGTAAACCTATAGCACAATGCTAAAATGTTGAGCCCTGAGATCTTCAATAATGATTATTAACAATGTATTGTTTTTAAATGGCTGCAAAGCTAAACTCTTCGTTGCATCATTTCAGTGTTGGTAAATTTAGGTTGGGAGGAATTTACTGAGACCTCGGCAAATCTGTTCTCTTTAGGAAGGAAAATTCTTCCCAGCAAATTGAAAATACTTTCCAAAGAATTGGAAAATTTTATTTTTAGTAATTATCTAATTTGAAAAAATATTACTTAGAAATCCTAGTTGCATATGTGGTGATGGACCTGAATGCACTTGTAATTGCTGGACACGCAGAGCTACCTGTCCAGTCTGTGCAGTCCCTGTGGGTGCCAGACTTTGTTTGCTGCTGGTGCCTTAGGAGTGAGTGAATGCATTCTCCCAGTAGGGTGCTTCCAGCAATGGCTGAAGGATACAGAAGAGGTTTATGCATCCTCTCCTTGCTCAAAGGAAGCATTTTGCAGCTCCAAAATGCCCACTACTGCCTTTCCAAACTCAGCTGTGTGTGCCTTTGGGAGGAGCAGAGACTGCTCAGGTAAGGAGGAGCTGCACAGAATCAAGAACAATCCGTTCCTGCAGTAGCACCTGAATTAAGCAGCAAAGGACAAAAGAGTAAGTTTGGGGATATGACTGAGGCTTAAAGGACACATTTTCTTTATACAAAAGAGTCAGACTTAATTTCCTCAGTTTTGTTGACCTTCCACTCAAACAGTGTTTAGGATTTTGGAATTTGCTGGTAGAGTTCCATAGTACAGAGCACCTGCCCCTTCTTAGTGGTGAGCTCTGAGAGCTACTTCCCCACCAGAGAAGTCAGAAGCAAGGACTACATAACAGCTGAAACAGCATTTGCAAAAACTCGCTGTGGGTTTAGGTAGCAGCTTTCTGTTCCCAGCATTAGTAACTGATTGGGCCTTGCTTTTTCTTTGGTTGCTTTTTCCCTCTTTTCTGATTTGACACAATGGGTGGCTGAGGCCTTTGGTTATGTTGGCCTGTTTCAGAAAATTTAATTTACATATTTAACATCCTTTGAATCTGCTTGAGATAAAGATCTAATTAATCTGAACATGGCAGGCAAGTATAATGCTAAGGAAAATGGTAATTCTGTGTTTAGGAGTATTGGCTCTTTTGTCTATTGTTGCGATGCATTTCTAATTCTCATTTAAAAAATTGTGAATTAATGCTTTAGGCTATTTGCATGCAAACCCATTTCAGTTGTTTTCTGGTGATTTACTCTTGGAATTTGTATGGGATATGCTGTAGATGAAATTCAGTAGAATGACATTTTTTCTTCATCAAATTAACTGCCCTATTTTCAAGAGTGTTAAATACTGTGACTGCTGTTCTTCTCATACCAGGCTGTGGACTTGATAGTAAATAGAAGCCACATAATGTGTTTAAAAATAAAAAGGATGTGGTTTCTAAGGAAAGTTGACTATATTAAAATGGTAGATGTTTTGTCTATCCAGGCAGCCACCCTCTAGGTTTCTAAAGAACTGTAGAGAATACACAAAAGACTATTATCAATTTATAGAACTGAAATGTCAGAAATTAACTTTTATAACAGTCTTTACTCTAGCTATGTTCTCTTAAATAAGACTTGTTGGATAATACACTGGAAGCTTTCAAAGTATTTTCTATTCATCATACCATTGTAGCCCTGACTCAGCAAAGCCTATTAATCTGTGAACAAAAATAAGCCTGTCTATAAGTCCCTTTCTAGATGCAAAAATACCTCAACATATGGACAAATTCTTCAGTAATATTACAGCTTTTATCAGTGGTTTAAAGTGCTGGGAAACTGAAACATATTACAAAGCATCTGGCTTGAAAGGGCCTGAATGTAAACTCTGTGCAGAGCCAGAACCTTGAGGGTTTAGGAATCTGTACCCTTCTGAATTTCTTATCTGATTTTTAGTTTTATAAGTGGAACATGCAAACATTTTCCACCCACTGGGATGTTTGTAATCCCATTTCTAATAATCAGGAAAAAATGTAAGCTGCCTATTTTGAATGCCCTGTTGGTAAGCATTTCAACAGGATGATTGAGAATTTACACTGTGCTGGATTATTGGCAATAGTTTTCCCTGTCAAAGAAGCATTTTGCATATGACTACTTTTTCTGTGCTACTATGTCACTGAATTTTTTTAAAATAAATGTTTTTGTGTCTGACAGTGAACTCCTGCATACACCATTGCATGCACAATGTAAGAAATTATTACTTTTTTCCATTTTTTCTGCCTAACTTACAATGTGTTGAAAGCAGCATACAGTTGTAATAGGAGATGAATTATTTTAGTACAAATGATCTTTTCAACAGTCCACC
>NW_008238644.1:1628039-1656835 GCF_000691975.1 Corvus brachyrhynchos
TCCCTACATTTTTTAGTTTATTGAATGGCTGATAAAAATGATATGCTGCATGTTTGAGAGAGGCAGAATAAAAAAGCCATACTTGATCCTTGTCAATACTTCTCCTTTTTACAAAAACTCTTCAGAGACTCAAGATGTATGATTATCTAAAATTGCCATTTCTTTATGGCTCATTCAATAACATATTTCCATATTTATGAAAAGCACATGGAATTCAAAACTGTGGTGGATGTGGCCTGAGTTCAATCACCAGCATTTAGAACTATATCTTATGTGGTAGTCAAACTGTTTCAAGTTGTGATATAAAATTCAAAACATGGAAAATCAAATCCTTGATGGAAAAAAATAAAAAAAGATGTCTTCTTCAGTTTGTGAGGCATATAATCATTACAACTGCTCATTTCTTGAAATGGTAAAGCCTGATTTGAAAGGAGCTTTTCTAAATAACTGCAAAAACAAACCTAATCCATAACACCTAAATTTTATCACGAACAGCATTAGAGGTCTGTCTTCTAAATTGGCACACTGAAATTTTGGATTGACTTTGGTCTCTGGAAAGAGGAGGATACTTGGCTGTGACAGAGGTGGCTGAGCAGGTGCCTCCTGATCCAGAATTGCTGCTCCAGCTGAGGAGCTCTGCCGTACACTTGGCTGGGAGGCCGTGGGGAAGGAGCTGGCCGTTGGAATCACAGCAGAGATGGATTATCTCTTTGGAGTCTTACCAAGGAGACTTTGACGTAGGAGACAGGGGAAGTACTGAATAGATTTGAAGGAAGATGGCTTTAGAAGAATGCCATTAATCTAAGGTGACAGAGAAGGAGAGAACTGTATGGGGCAAGCTGAGAAAATACCCTGAATGGATGATGATTTTTCTGGCACTCTGAAGAGGAGGCAGGTTTTTCCAGAAAATGCATAAATTTCTGGAAAGGATCTGAAAGGCCTGGAATGATTTATCTGTCCACATTTCTCAATCAATACTGAGTAAATTATGTCTTGTTCATCTTCTTTACCTCTCTTCCCATATTACTAGGTAAGAACTCTTTGTCAACAGCTTGGAAATCTCCTTGTCTGGGGAGAAAACCCCACTGAATCCTGTGTTATGTCAGCATTTTTTATATGTAGTCTTAAGACCACAGTTTCTCAAAAAAGAAATATATGTATGAAATACAGTAATGTTATTTATTACTTAAAATATGTGATTTGAAAAGATGCCCTGACACATTTGTATATAAGGTGTTTAAATATATTCCAATACAGTGACTTGTATAAAACCTAAAACAAATTAAAATAAAAACCCCATGATTGTTGCTTTGAAAATTTAGTGTATATTTTTACTTGAAAGACCCAACAGCACAATACAGGATTCTTAAACCCCTAAGTGCCAATATAGACATTTCTATTGAGATTTAATTTAGTTTAAAATAGTTTTGAGTAATTTATGACTTCACAATTGAAATATTCATGCTTACCTGGTTTACATACAATGGTACACTCAAGCAGCAAATCTGAAGTATAAATGAATGATTCTATGCCTAATAAAAAGAATTTACAGAAAGTAGATCCTGTGTGCCCTTTAGCAGTTATTTTTTCATTAACAAGTCAAAGTTTTTAAACTTCATTGAATAAGAACAAGAGAGTTGCCAAGGAAAATAAGGTGTATTGCTGGAATTGTAGCAGCCAGTAAAATGATAGTAAAAAGTACACTAAGGTCAATGAAATATCTCTGATGAGGTAGGTCCCACTTCTTTTGTCTTTTTCAGGTTTTCTGCAGTCATGTTTTTTCTTCCTTTTGGCTTTTTTTTTTTTTCATGGCAATCCTACAAAGATGAAATGAAACCTTCTCTTTTCCTCCTGATACTAAGGACAAAAGCTCTCTCTAAACACTACACAATACAATTTTGGTAGAAGAAAAAGAGTGCTTTGCTCCATAGAAGTAAGTACCCGTAGGGGACTGCAATCAAAAGACAGTAAGAACTTGATCAGAAACAAAGGAAAAACGACTGTGATTTTTTTTTCTTTTTTTGGTGAATAATTCAGGAACAAATCACACTGTTAGCATCAAGAGCCAGCAGTTCCCTTCCTGGATAAGTATCTTGGATAAAAAATTATTCAGTACTCCATTTCCAACAAAGAATGGAGATAGCAGAAGAGACGGAGAATATTTACCCTCCCTGACACGTAACAGTTCTGATAAATGCAGCTCACAAAGTTCAGTGTGTCTGCTTCCTTTGATGCCCAAAGAATGAAGAAATTTGTCTTTGATTCAGTTGCTGCCATCAGCAGCTTGTGTGTTTTTGGTACCACTGAGAGGTTTCTTCCAGGACATGAAAGTCTGAGAGACTCGGAGCAATCTACCCCAAGGCCAGCAGCCTGCAGAGTGATGCAGCTTTTGTCACTTAGGTAGACTGAAAGACTAATCTTAATTTAATCTAGACTAGGCTCTGTTTATGCCTTCTGCTTCTATTTCGCTGTCATATGTGTTTCAATTCAGAAGTTTGAAAAATTAGGCTAAATAATTGGCTGTTCATATCAGTGAAATACATAGAAAGAGCACGGGGCAGTGCAAGATTAGGGAGATAACAGAACTAAATAAGTACAGCTTTCATGCTGGAAAAATTAAATTACTTGTTCTTAAGTGTGACCAGGCATGAAAATACCTTTCCCTAGGATATTACCTGGTTGGCATCTTAGTAATAAACTCCTGACCTCAAATAGATTTCATAATTTATTATTCTTTATTATGTTTTTAGAGGTGATGATTGGTTTCTAACTTCACTCTGCTGTGTCTTGAACAGGATATATAAACCTTAAACTTGCAAGTTGGCACAAAGACCAGCTTGATCTGACGAAGGAGCATGATCCTGTGGCTAAAGAGTTTAGGACACTGCTTCTAGGGAATAATCTTGGTTTTTATTTACTGAGATCCTCTGTATGCATCAAATGGGCTCATCCTGTTCTTGAGAATCTTGTTCCCTTTTGCTTTCTCTTGGGACTTCTTACTTTCTGGCATCAGAAATGTTCTTTCAGTAGGGAACACACCTTACTGCTAAAGGCATATTGCTGGAAAGGGGGAGAGAGGGAGGTTATCATAACAGCCCTCATCCCATGTTTTAAGTGGAAGTGATTGTGAATCATAGCAAAGTTCTGGATAATTCTGCTGCTTTGCATGTATTGCTGAAACAGGGGTGAATTTCATGACAGATGCTTTGTCTCAATCAAAGTTAAGGTCTATTTGCTCAACCATTAAAAAAAAAATAATGCAACTTGTTATAAGTTAGGAAAACTTTTTATTTGATGTCAATATACATGTATATTTTACATCTTTGCTATGATATCCATTCTCTCTGCTTGTCTAAACTGATGTTTTTCAGGACTGAAAAAAATAGAATTAAATGATGAAACAAATGTTATGGTGTTCCCTGCATTGTTCTGTGCTGGCTGCACTTCAGGGTCTGACAGATGACGGTCCTGAAATCTGGGTATGTTTATCGAATCTCTTTCACAAAGTTCAAGATGACCTTACTTTTGACAAAAGTGTAGCTGCCAGTATCTGTGCAAAACAGCTTTTTGAATTCTTAAAGTCTTTTACTGAAAACACTCCAAGTGTGTTTTATGTGTGTATATAGATATATATAAATATCTATATCTATCTGTCTGTCTATATCACAGAATTATTTCTGTTGGAAAAGACCTCTAAGATCATTGAGTCCAACCACTGGTGTAAAACTACCAAGTCCACCACTAAACCAGGTCCTCAAGAGCTATGTCTGAATGTCTTTTAAACCCCTCCAGGGTTGGGGATTGAGCCACTTCCCTGGGCATCCTGTTCCAGTGTTTGACAACCCTTTCTGTGAAGAAATTTTTCCTACTATCCAATCTAAATATTCCCTGGCACAATTTGAGGGCATGTCCTCCTGCTTATTACTCTGGAAAAGAGACTGACCCCCTCCTGGCTACAGCCTCCTTTCAGGCAGTTGTAGAGAGTGATCATCCTTTTCTCCAGGATAAACACCTCCAGCTCCCTCAGGTTTGCATGTGACAATTTTTAAAGTTGTCTCAACGTTATGACATAATGCAAGGAATCTGACTTAACATACACAAATATGTAGGAAGAAAATGACAAAAGAATTATGTTTTCCTTGGGGGTAAAGCAGTATTAACAATAAACTACTTAGTCTGCAGACGGGACCAAAAACAACATCAGCATTATTGCTTAACATTATTCATGTTTATGAATCATATTGTGCAAAAAGGTTCCTGTACAGAATTTTACACAGCCTACATTTTATGCAGGTTATGAAGCACAGAAACAGGCCTAGTCTAAACATATTCTTCTTACAGGAAGATTCCTCATTTTTTCCTTTCTGATGTAACAAGTCAGCAGAGCAGAACATCATGTAATTAAAATACATGAAATTTGACTCCCTGAGCACTTAATTTTGCAGTGGTGAAGAGCAGAGGAAAAATGGTATATGGTTTTAAATAAGAACATGAAAAATAGTTGCGAGGTAGAAGAATGATAGAAGGAGGAAAGAAGGGGAGACTCAGGGAGCTGTGAGAAAAACTTGTGCTGCTCGATCATTTTTCCTGGCCAGCTGTTCTAAACCTGCAATGTTAAAAGCCTTTACCTGTAATGAGGCCCTGATAATTGTCATTCATACAAGATGAAGAGGTGAACTGCATGCTGCCCTGACTAAGCTGCACCTTAAATTTGGAATCTTTTCTTTGTGGGTAGCTACAGAAGAAAAGGAACACCCCTCAAACCAGTTTGGACAATGCACTAAAAGTTCAGGGTACAAAGGCTCACACCTGAGAGCTGGGAATCCTTTGCTGCAGTCTGTGGAGAGGTACTTAGTGAGGGAGGACAGCCACAGCTCCCTGATGGGATTCATGGTTTATTGTAGGCTTGAACTCTGCTCATGTCCACCAAATGGCTTGACCCTTCCAAGGCATTAAATTCCTCCACTTTCAGAGGTGAAACCCAAAATTAAAAGCAAACTTTTGAGTCTTAGCCTTACTCGGCAGTCTTAAGGGTTGTTTTTAGCTGTGTGCTGCCAAACAATAGGGCTGACACAACAAATATGTCAAATCCTCAATTTATCATCTGTATCAGTGTTGTGTAAAATTTATTAATCCCTGCAGGAAATAAAAATGCAGGTTTTTCATTTGTATGCTCACTGTGTCTTGCAGCTGGAGTGAGCAGGCCCAGGGAGCCTAGTTGTGGACTTGGTCCCAGAGGTTTTCAGGCACAGCAGGTCAAAAAGCCACTGTGTCACAGCCAGGGCTATAGATGCTTTCTGTAAATGTAAAAGATTCCTTTTGATAGACATCCTAAGTCAAAGTAATGAAAATTAATTTCTTGTTTATTACAAATTTTTATATTATATGTGCCTTTGACACCTGCAGCAAGATTGTGACAGGTGTTCAAAATGGTTGAGTAATTTAATACAAATATCTCTGACTACTGCCATTTAATTTCACTGCAGAAAACTTGCAGGTATGCCAAAAAATATAATCCTTCAAAAGAAGCTTGTTGCAGTCACAAGGAAAGATAGTCTTGTAATTGAGGTGCCACCTGGGATCACAGGAAGTCTGATTTGTCTTTTTTCCTTATCGCTGTGTCTGTTTAGAGAGTGACCTTTTGGGAATGTTCCTTAGTCCTTGTGCCAGTGTTTTTCACTTAAGTCTGGATGTAGTGAGTACCTTGTGGACAGCTGTGGAATTTATATAGCATCAAAAAGGCAGCTCACATGGTCACAGGGTGCAGATCCAATGCTTCACAATTGAAAATTAGGCTCAGACAGCAGAGCAGCAGGATGGATCACAGGGAACTGAGAGCAGCAATTCATTATTCCTGCCTCTTCTCCCTTTCCTCCACTGCCATGGCTCAGTTCATCTTGCTCTGGCAGGCCATGGATGTCACAATTTTACCATGCAACATTTTCAGGGGCATGCTGGTGTTCCATCTCCAGTAGAGTTGAACCTAAATGAAGAGTCAAGAGATTCTTCCTGGTACTGTTTGTAGTTCTGCAAATGAGCCTGTGTGTAACAGAGTTGTATAACCAATGCTACTGCTGCTTCTGCTGCTTGCTTACAAACTGCTTTCTCAGCCTCAGCAACTTTGCAATACGTAGTTGAGAAGTTAATTACTGTTTTAAGACAGGAATAGTGGCATGTTAGGGCATTGCTAAAGTAAGCAACAATTTGTATATGCAAATTATCAGATTATTCAATGATTTTTGATTTGTAGGTGTTAAAGGCTGATACAGAAAAAGTAACAACTGGTTGTGTGCACAAGAATAATCTGTAATAGCCTTTTTATTTGGTGCCCTAACTTAGGATATCTTGGGATTCAGGATAGCACTGCTGATTTAGTAATGTCCCATAATGTCCCTGTTCCCACCTGAGTTCACCTGCATACCTTTTAAGACCTGAGAACTGATGTGCTACTTCCCAGAAGGATGTGAGACCTCTCTTCCATCAAAGCGTGGGGTTTTTACAGCAATGCACGTAGTAAAAACAGGAGCTGGAAAGTTTTGTCATTCCCACAATATTTGAGATGCAGAGGCCCCTGCCATTTAAAACACAGGTGGGCAGGGTTGAGATAGAGATGCCCATGAATGAAGCTCTGTGCGGAGGAATGTGCCCAGGTAGGCCAGAGGAGCCTGTGCTGTGTGTGGCAGTGTAAAAGGTGGCATCACTTTGTGTCTGGGAAGGGCTGTGCTGAGCTGCTCCCTCCCTGTGCCCTGCAACAGCTCGGGATGGAGCTCAGGACAAGGACAGTGGCAGCTCCTGTGTGCAGGACCCAGGCAGAGATACTATTTAGAGATACATAGGCCAGATGTTATTCCTGGCAGTGATTATTGTCTTTTCTGTGAGGATGCTTTCTTGCAGTCTTCACTTTGTGAAGTTTTTTGTTTCACTGTTTAATTCCCTGGTATTCAAAATCATAGGAAGGAAGGAAATGCTTTCTTCTGCAAAAAAGATTATTTGTATTTTGTATTTTTTGTATTATTATTTATTTTTCTTATATTCTTATATATATATTTTTTTTTCTTATAGGGCCATCTCAGCTCATTTTGAAGAAGACTGTTTGAGGCTGGGGGAGATAAGTTTGTTGAACATCCTGAAAACTGGCCCTTTACTTAAAAGGTCCAAGTTAATGTTGTATTATTTTTTGTTTAAGGGCAGTTAAGAAAATGGGAGGGGTTTTGTTTACAGAACTCAGATCCAGTTGTAACAAAAGCCCCAAACCAAACCAAAAGCAACAACAAAAACCTTTTTTCCTAAGAAGTCTTGCTGCATTAAAGAAAGACCAAGATTAACCTTTCTGTTGTACTTTGCAGCACAACCTTAACTGTGCTTTAGTACCAAAAGTCAGTGTAGTAGGCAGATTGCCATAGTATCTGGCAGTGTCTCAATAATGAAATTTTCTGGTCTTCCAGTAAGAATCCTTAGGGTACAGACCTGAAAATGGGATTCATGCATACTATATTATTTAGACATTTTAAGCACCTACATACCGAGGCTAAAGGCTTTCAGTTCATACTGGAAGGTAAAGACATATCACAAAAAAAACCCCAACAAATATTTAAGGGTTATATTTAGAGCCATTAGCTGTAAAGATGGGGGGAAAAAAATCAATAGCATTGTTTTCTCCTATTGAATTTTTTTGCTCAGGACATTAACAGAGGGATTTAAAACAAACTAAATGTCTGTTTTTATTAAAGTAATGTAATATCCTAAGAACTTAAAGGTCTTTCACTGAGTGGGACTCTCACAGCTTGGTTACTGACGAAGCAAACTACCCAACTTTTGCCTAGTGTTGCTATGTTGCTACAGTAAGTTGTCTTGCTTTGCTTTGTTCTGTTTTTAAATTTTGTTTTGTTTTGTTTTGTTGGTTGGTTGGTTGGTTTTGTTTTTTCTGGGCTTTTTTCCTTTCCCTTCCCCAGGTGAGGCTGCATGCTTAGCTGCATGTCTTAAGTTCCAGCTCCTGCTGTTTCTACTACTGTGCTGGGAAACTCGCCAGTGCACACAAATCAAAGTTATGGCTTTGCTTGTTTCCTCATGCTGAGCTCTAACAAAAGCCCTGCAATGCAAAAGCTATAAAATATTCTAATTTCATGCCTTATTTTCAGTAAACTGAAAACCAGGAGCTTTAATCTGGGTCTTTTCAGTTTATTATTGAAAGAGCAATTGCTGGCATTGAAAACATTTTGGAGAATCCAGTCAGTTGTGTGTGAAGGAAAGAGAGAGGGAGAGATCTCTGATACTGCCCTTGTTTTCCTTCAGTTCATCTCTTGTGGAAAGGAATGCTTGCAGAATGGTAGTGGCAGTTTCAGAGGTTTCCATGTCTTCCCTCATTTGCCCTGTTCATAAAGAAAAGGGATGGAGCAGACACTGGAATGGAAATGGGTGATTATTCTACTCCCTTGCTATCATGAGTCATTTACTCCAGTACACATGTGATTCCTATTCTACCCTGAGGAGGGAGGATAAATGCTCTACTTGCCTGAGAAAACTGAAATTTAAAAAGTCACACTTCTATTTCCTCATTTGTTCTGCTTGTGGAAGAGGGAATGAGAAGAAACCTTTAGTTTCCTCACCAGTTTTAAGGAAAATGACATGGAAGAGTCATTGGATAATTATGTATGACCAAAAGCAAATTTAGTGACCTTGTAAGGTGAGGTTGAAAGAGTCTGAACTGTTATAAACACATTGCTTGGTGGATCTACCTCTTTCTGGAGCTTGCTTTTCTACTGCATTTTGAAAGACTGTAACAATATTCTGTTTGTTTCTACTTTTAAATGTTTGCATTGCCTACATTAAAAAAAAAAAAAAAAGACCTGACCCAGATATTATCCCTAGTTGTAAGAAGTTAATAATTACTGAAATTGGTTCCGTCTCATTGAAATGCTCTTTCATCTCAAGTATTAAGACATCCTATCAATTCAAAAAGGCTTTTTCTTTAGAAAAAGAATTCTCTAAGCAGCATCTGGCTGTTGGCGAAGATACTGCATTGTTATTACTACCTTTACCCACTGAGGTTTGCTGCATCCATTTTAGCTGAAATCACATTTCTATAAATGGCCTTTCAGTTGTGCATTTCCCCTGCTCTCTCAGAAATGGAAATGTTATTTCAAATAGTTTTGAAATAGTCTACACCAACTGCATCCATTTCATCTGATTACATAAGATCTAGGGATTACCACACTGTCAGGATATACAGCAAATAATGTAGGCCCGAAGATTTTTAAGTATTTCAACAGTTTGCAGTGAATGGGCCAAGTGCTGGTTTTTGAAATGCAACAGAAGTTTTAAAAAGCTCAGTGTTGGAATTACAGATGTTTTATCATTTAGAATGAGCTTTCATTTTCATTACAGCCCAATGAAAGTATGAAGTAGAAATAGTTTTTGTGGTCACTTCCCTGAGACAGCAAAGCAGGTGGGACCAGGTTCTTTTGCCTCCCTCTCCACAGAGATTCCCATCCTCATCCTAAAGGGGAAAGAGAAAGGTGAAAATCATGGACACTGTTGTGTGCTTGGAGCTGGCAGACTAGGTATCACCAGGGCTGCCTGCAGGTTATGTGCACACCACGTGCAGGGACTTACACTGAGGAATTTGGAGATGTTGCAAGAGGTTTGGTGACCAGAACTTAACAGGCAGCCAGACTCTGCATGGGTTTTGTGGCTGCAGAATAATTTGTGCTCTGCACTGTTGTTTGAATGTACTGAAATTTGTGAAATGGTGGCTACAAGAGGTAGGTGCAGCCTTGCAAAGCCCAGTGCTGGACAATCTGGCTGATCAGGCAAAAAAAGAAAAATGAATCAGCCTTTCTTATCAAAGATAGGAGGAAAGCTGGAGTGAAACTGGGTCTGTGTGAGGCATGGTTAATATGCAGTGATAGGAAGTGGTTGATGGGAGTTTTGCCTTGTTTCTGAGGCAGCAACAAAGGAGAATTATTGTGCTTTGCCTAAACAGGAAGATAAAAGGGCCTTATAATTTGAAGATCAGGAAATACTCCTCTTATAGAATAGCTCTCTCCAGGTGATCTTTGTGTGTGGGGCAAGGCAAGCCCAGAACTAACAAGGATCCCTGAAGTTTGTTCTGGAATAAAGAGCCTGCACACAGACTCTACAAGGGCTGTGCTCATGGCTCTGCATTTTCAGCCCTGGATCTGTAGGAGAAAGGTGGGAAGGCCTGAAAGAAGGAAACTTCATTTTCATCTTTAGAAAAATATGTAATTCTAGAATAATCCTAGGACTAAAACTTTAGGAGTACTGTCACTGAAGACGGTTGGTTCAGCTTGCAAAGGTGATGCATTGGAAGAGACTGGTGGATTTTCACAGGGACATTGAGGTAGATAAGAACTCAGATTTATTCACTTTTTCTGTGTGTGCCTGATGTACTTGGAACCCAGACAGCACAAATAGGCTTGTAACCTTCTGGGGTTTATCCCTTTGGAAGGGTGAGAGGGAAAAATAATGGCCTGCCTTCAGTTAAGCAGGCGTCAATATTGCTTGTGTCTGGATTATGCATGTGACCCTCTATTCTATGAAAGTTGCTGATGTTACAAGCAGTTTGTTATCCATATTTTTGCTTCAGATATTTACACCCTGCTAATAATGGTGATAATTTCATGTGTTGTGTACAGTGTAACCCATGCCCATCTACCAGCACTTCATCTGCTTCATGAATGTATTTGAACAGCCTGATCTGGAGTGGTGAGCACAGAGCTGGATTTGAAATGCTCATGGATACTTCATTGTAGCTAATCTTCAGACATGGAAAGCTATTAGCAGTGCTGAATAATAGCTCAGAAGTGTCTTTCATTTTATCAATATCTCTAATAGACTTTGCTGCCACAGAAAAAAAGATTTCTAATTTTACTAGGAGAGCCTTCTGCAAGTTAATTTTATGAAAATGCTAATAACTATGAGAGTGCTCAAAAGAATTTAGAGAAATTCCTCTTTTTTTTTGCAATAGATCTCTTTAGTGCTGTTTTAAAAGGAATTTGTGCTAATTGGTGTCTGTGGTTTGGTCTATTTTTGTATAACTTTCATTGCCCCAGACATTTTCACCATTTAAAGTCTTTTCAAAGCTACTAATGAAGAGAATTTTAGTACATCTAGGTATTAATAATGCTGGAGATGTAACCTAAGCAAAAATTAGAAAGTTTACATTGCAAAATTAACCCCAAATGATAAAAATAATTGTCATTTTGTGTAAATTATAAATTTTGAAAGGTAAAATTAAAAGTACACTATTGTCATAATTAAATATTCCCTGAAACAACCCTTGAAGTGACATGCAGTAAATTCTTTGTGCCAAATATTGAAAAAAATCCGATATACCCTTTTGTAGACTAACTGCAGTATTTCAAAAAATTTATCCTTCAGGTTTCCTTACAGGGAAAAAGGAAAGAAATAATAAGAAAAAGCCTGAGCCCTCACACTCTTATCAGGTTTAGAAAGTTTGCTTTGGTAGAAAGGAAATATTATCATCCCTGCAGAAACCTTTATTGTTTCTTAGTAACTAGAACATGATATATTTTATATGTTCCTATTTTATAGGAAAAATCCAGACTATATTAATATTTTCACTTCTTTTTACCTCCCAGTGACATACAGGCATGAAGATTTGTATGTCTTTGAGGGATCTTCTGTTGCTCTCCTCCAATACAGCTGCACAAAAACCCATGGAAATTTTAATGAGAAGCAGAGTGCAAAATACTTTGATTAATACTCCAATTCTCTGCCAGAGTGCCACAGCACCATAACACCTGATTTAGCACTAGCAGAGAAATCCATTGTCAACCATTGACTTGAAATATACGGATTTAACCCTAAATGTTTGTGATGATTCACTTTCCCAATTTGAAAAGCACTTGGCTTCCACTGCTGGGTGTAACATAAATACTCAGCTTGGACTTGAAAACATTTCATCTATTTCCTGCAAATATATTTTATTCTCCTTTCTCTTCCCCAGGCACAACAAATGATCTGAGGTCTGGATTTGTATTTTTGTTGCAGAAGAAATGGTTATGCTGGAGGGAGCTACAGAGGCATTCCCAGAGACATGACAAATCTGAGCTCTCATAGCTGAGGCTTCTTCCTCTCACCTCATGCCCTGTGTCTCTACAGGCAGCTGGTGTCTGTAGCAAACTGAGGGAACCTGGTATGGAAATCAATTACAAGATTCAGTGGGATGCTCCTGGAAGTTCCCATGGCTGGACCCATCAAATGTGTCCTCCCTCATATTTTATTTTGGTAAACATTTAAAAAATCTTACTTTTTTTCACGAATAAGGATTTTTAACATTGAAATTCCATGCTTCCTAAGAAAGGACTAAAGAGATTACTAAATATGATATTCTTTGTGAAATTGAATAAATAAAAAGCATAATCTTTTAATTTTTTCGATTCTAAAAGAATAAAGAATTGTAACCTTGATTCTATGTGTTTTTAAAAAGCAGGATAGAAATTTCACTGTTCAAATCATATGGCAACATATTTTCATGAGATTTTTGTAAGACAGCTATTATTTAAACAGTGAGTGACCTCACTGACCCCCACAATATCCAGGGATATCTGAAATTGAATTATGTCAAAGAACATATCCTCCAAGTTCCTATCTGATTGACAGCTGCCAGGTTATATTTCAGTGTTAGTTTTATAGATCATTGCATGGAACTATTGTTATGTTAGGATAATCTATTTCCAGTTCTATAAATCAATTGTTTGTCAAATACTGAAGGTAAATCTCGAGGCCATACTAGATATCTTCTTCACAGTGACAATTGTCCTGCCAGGCCTTTGTCTAAGAGTCGTCTTTAATAAAACAGGAGCTCCATGGAGAACTTGTTTGTAGGCACACAACGTGGGCTTTTTAGAAGAGAGGCTTCTGTGCTTTTTAGAAGAGATGTTTCAAATTTGCAGTGATAATCCCAGTCAATATCTGTTTTGGGGACAGTCTTTCTGTTGACTTCACTGGAGTTTAAAGTTAATTTTAGAGCTCTTTAACCATTGACTAATTTAAAGTATGTTTTGGAATATATAAAATAAAACCTGATTTTTATAAAGTATATATATGCCAACTACTTAACCTGTTAAATATCATATAAAAAGTATGCCAGTGTGACTATTAGGTATGAGGGAAACATCCTTCAGTTCAAGAAGATGATGATTAATTATTTGATCAGGAAAATGGAGTCCTAAACTGCTCTGGCATACAGTAAGTCTGCCAGTGGGCACTCTGTAGCAAAGCCATTTTTCTTAACTAGTCAAATTTATGACACTCTTAAAACATGTACTGACAGGGCAGAGCTTTGGTGTGTTAACTGTATTTTTTGGAGTCATTCAGCTGAAATAAAACCAACCAAGTGTGTCAAAGTAAATGAGGAGCAACAAAGATTATAATTGGTAGGTTTGGTTTTTATGTTTTTCCCTGTGCCCCTTACTGTATTCTTTAATGTATATTTCTGGATTATTGTGATCTATTCAAGGCTTAGAGAACCAATATATGTTCAAAGTACGACAGAAATTCTGCTACTTTTAGCAATAGATGAAATCAAGTGGGAGAAACTGTAAATAGTTTGCTTTTTTAAAATTAAGCTTATGGATGTAAGGTTGATGTTTGAAGCAGTTCGAATATGGAATTTGGGCTTAAAATACTATCAGAAAATAACTGAAGTAATAATTCTTAGTATCTCTCACAGATCTTTGTGGTTTTGATGACATGTATCCCTCCTGCCCTGGGCTTCAAACTGATGCATGGTAGGGAAGAAGTCTTTGGGAGCAGCCAGGCCCTGTTGTTGCAGTCAATAGTAAATCACAGTTGCCTCTGATCAAATTGGGATTTTGGCAGTTGTGTCTGACAGTTGAATAGTTGAAAGCGGTCTCAGCCCAGTGTTAGTCATCAGCTCAGCAAACACAGATCTTTATGATCTCAGCCCTTTGTGCTCTCCCCTCCATACTGTGGCTTTTGGTTGAAGACAGATTCAATTTAAGATCTCAGGCCATATGCTCAAAGTTACTCATGGGACTGGCATTAGCAAGCAGATTAAATTGCTGTGTGCCAGACATGTCCAGCGACAGCAGATTGTGACTTGGATTTTCCAGAAGTATGGGATGCAAAGCTTTAAGGGGAATTTGGTTTAGTTGGTAAGTACTGTCTTGTAAGATAAGTATCCATGGGGCTCTCTGCAGTTATTCCTCTTTGAAATCCTTGAAAAATGCACTTTAGCATTTTCACAAATATTTTTTTAACCTCTTGGTGGGGGTAAATACACTCTTAAAATTTCATCTTCCTTACTTTTCTTGAAGTGCTAAAACAGATTATAAAAACTGGTTTTCAAACAATTCCATTTTATTATTCTAAGAAAAAAAAAACCTCCTGAAACCAAAGAGAGAAAAGAAAGGTGTTCCACAACGATTTTAAAATACTAAGGAGACATTTTTGGGGGGAAAGATATGAACCCACCTATATTTAGAATAAAATGTTCAGGTTTGTTTTTTAGATTGTCTTTGCCCCAAACCATATGGTGGATATAGTGAGTGAAGCTTTCCTTTGAACCTGAATTAGGCAATATATGTAATAAACCATGGATCAGGAAAATGTTGCCAATAAAGAGAGCCTTTATTATGCTTCCTTATCAAATGTTTGGGCTTGTTTTGTCCTTGTTATAGGCAAAGTAGTGGTGAAATTTAATAGGAAAAGAATAGCAAAATAGGAAAGCAGGAGTGTCCATGGCCAAATCTCTGTGTAGGTAGCACTTGATTGACAGGGCCACAGTCCTGGCTACAACTACTTCCTGATGAAACAGTGACAATGCAGAGCTGATACCAATGAAAAATCACCTAAAATAGCAATAAAATAACAGGGCTAAATGCCAGACCAGCAGAACTTTACACAGGTGTTTTGAGCTCAGAAATCAATAGAATTGATCAAGAGATTTCTTCTCCTTGCAGACCTTAGCAAACATGGAATTGGACTGTTTTGGGCACCTCAGCATGAGATTGTACCTTAGAAACAATAGTTCCTGCAAATTTGCTAGGAAAACCTCTGTAAAAGGCATGGACAGTTTCTTCTCTCTTCCTTGCAAAGACAGCACTGAAAATATTAAAATTTGCTGGTTTTGAATTCAAAGCGAAATTTTTAAATATGAAGTCATGTCAGTAAAGTGTCCAGGTTTATTTTCATGTAGAATCTTGTTCAGATTCTTGGTTCCTCCACCTGAGTGTATTTTTTGTGCAAGTATGATTCATTTTTGCAAATGAATGTATGTTTGTGGATCTTTGGATCATTTTGTTTGGGAAAATCAGCTTGAAGCATCCAGAAACAACTGTGAAATAATTTCTCTGATTTTTGAGGTGACAGGGTTTTGGCTGAAGAATAGCAAGACTAAGAATAATTGATACAATTATGGTTTTCCTTTTTTAAATTTAATGGCAAATGAGGTTGTGATGAGGTGACTGACACTTCTCTTATCTGTTGTACAGGAAAATGCAAGAATGCAATCTTAACAAGCAGTGGTAAATGAAAAAGCTTTTTTTAACACCATGCAAAAATGACTACATATAAACAAAAGGTCTCTATAAGGTGTTTAATCTGAGGAAGTCTTTAGGTTAAAAAGGAAAAGGACAAGAAACACGTCTTCTTTGTTAAAATATTTATAGAAATCTACAGCAAACTTTCAGAGATTTTTGAAGTTCAAGAATATGTCTTATCTGCCTCTTTAGATCAAAGGATCAAAACTTAACTTTTATATTAGCCCCTAAGAAAAGGAAGCTTTTCCGTGTGGGTCTAAAGAAAAGAAATTATTTCATCTGTATCCTGTCCCTGACACACATCCACATCTAAAAATCACCTGCCTAAAGCCCATGGAACTGAACTCTGAGGCTCATGAGAGGGGGAATCCTGCCTCAACAGAAGGCCAGATCTTGTGACACTGATGTGTAGCTGATCCAGTAGCTGAGAGGTCTCACTGTCACCAAATTACTGTAAATAGCCTCTGGAGTGCTGAAGTGATAGATCCACTGCTGTAATAACTGGCTGTTCCTTCCATGTATCTGACGTCACTACTTAGACAGTACATCTGATGGGCTGGGGGCCTGGGAATCAGGGATCTTAATTGTCAGTGAGCAGCTGGATTCCTTGGAGATCTTGGCCTCAAATGTCTGATAGACACAAGCTTAATAAGGAAGCAGGAAATCCTGTTGGTGGTAAAAAACCTTTACCGTTTTTACATGTTGTACTAGTTTGAAAACAAACCAGTGGGAGGCACCAAGTCAGAATAACATTTTAATGGGAAAATTAAAGAAAAGAAAAAAAACTAAAAGAAAACACTGGTTCAAACTGACAGAGTGAAGATACAACCTGAGTCCCTGTTAGGCAGGGTGGTGGTAGCAGTCTGGTAGAATGGTGGCTGCAGTCCTCTGGAGCGGTGATCCTGTAAAAAGGGTCTGCTCTTCCTCAGAAGGTCCAGTGGTGGCTGTGTAGCTCCTGTCCTCTGGAAATCCAGTGGAAAGGGTGTCTCTGGTGTTCAGAATCTCAGATTATATCCACGATGGGATGCTTGGTTCCTCCCTCTGGGTGGAGCATCTCACAATGGGATGATGAGTCATGAGGCCAGGCATTGATGGGCTCATTAACAGAAGATAGTCCGGAGGGAGTTATCTGTGAGTCATGGGGCAGGACAGTGATGGGCCATTAACAGCAAGATAGTCTGGGGGCAGGAGGCAAGGAAACACTGCCCCACCTGATTTCAATAGCTCATGAGGATGGTAATAGAATACACTGCAACCCAGGACACATGTCAAAAAATTTTCAGCCAAACTTGACAAGAGTTTCAAATCGATCCTACAAATTAACTCATTATATTATATTTAGAATATCAAGAGAAAGAACAACCAATTCAAGAAATCATCACTTCAGTCTTGGTCTGTGTTAGACCCAGAAGAATCTGTGAAATAGGAGCCCATGAGAAACCAGCTCCTGCTAATTCTGCTGCTTGTGAACGGTTTGCTTTAATTATGCCATTGTAAGTACACACCAAAGTAATTTCCTGGTTGTGCTCGGTCTCACTAATATTGAACAATATCTTTCAAAATACTTTAACAGTTTAACAGTGTGTTTAGTGATAGCTCTGAATTAGGATGCTAAAAATTCACAGTAAAAGTCTTCTGAAGAAGCGTTCGGGGATTTTTTTCCCTCACTTTAACACTCAACACTTTTATGTAATGTTTGCACACTCAGCCACAAATTGCAATGTACCACTGGATAAATAAATATTTTAAAGTACTGTTAAATTATCTTGATGACGAAAAAATCCTATTTATTTACAGAAGAAAAAAAGTACTACTTTAAACTATAGGAATAAAGTGTTGACAGTTTTACTGACAATTAACTAAGTATATTAACTACCTTGTGGAGCATAAATATGCTTTCTTATAGTGAAACCTGAATTTCTTTTACTGTAAATGCGCAGTTTGTTAAATTTGTTATGAATTTCTTTTACTATAAATGATTGTATCTGTCAATGACAGAGAACATGCAGATTCTCTAATTTGCTCTGCCTTGAGGTTAATCTACTGATGAGTTCAACAGTCACAATGCATTAAAAGGCCTCAGGATTGACTGCCCAGAAATAAATAACCTTGCTAGCGCTGGTCTGTTGAGCTGGATGGGTGACATTATTTATTGCTGCTTGTATGGTGACATGACTGTATAGGAATGTTAAATAGCTGTGTACTTGCAAATATCCCAACTTTGTGCAAAGTGAATCAACCACAGGACAGCATTTGTTAAGACAAGAGGAACTTTCATCAGTCACTGTTGGAGAAAATACCCAGGTTTGTGCTGCAGCTTACATATTGCTGGCTGCAAGAGGCTTAATGCCTTCCTGATCTTAAAATAAAGAAATAAATAAAGATAGAAGGTGGAACATGTTTTCTATCTAGGTATTAGTGGACGATTTACTTGAGGAACTCAAAAGTTCCCCTTAAACGATCTTACTTGTCAGGTAAATTTTCTTGAAATAAAATAAGTTCAAGTTAAAATCAAGTTAAAATTACATTCTTGTGTGTAAGTAATGTAGCAGAGATAGGAAGTTGTATTGCTTTGGAAGGATACACAGTCATCTCTTTTGACATCCTGCTTTTTTTCCTTTCTTTAGACTCTATAGGAACTACTCTTAAGTAAAATACCTCAGAATCATTTTGTGCTTTTAAGGCAAAATTTGTTGGTGTCTTCTATATCTGTTTTGTAAGCTGTGGCTTGTAACATTGTCACTGAGTTTATTCATATCTTTGGGCTAATCCAGAGCTGTTAATTCTGGTATTCATTACTGTTTCAAAGCCATTTGACTTGGGGGAGAAGAAGGAGATGACAACTCACATTTGTCCTGCAGGGTTTCAAAACCAGACAATAGATATGAATATATGTAAGACAGCTATTTTTATTCTCATGTGTCTATTACAGTCATGCATGTAGAAGAGACATCCACCAACTCCATAGCTAAATCTATAGCCCAAAGCTGATCTGTCACCTTGCTTAATCAGACCTGTGTGAAATGGCAGGGCTTTATTCTGCAATAAACCAATGAAACACACAGTTCCTTTGGTGGTGGCTATTGTCAAAACAACTGATGTGTCTCAGAGTGCTTTCTGTTTGTTTGTGTTATCAGCAAGGATTACATTCTGCCCTTGTCTTTTCTTGTGATCCTTTCTTCTCTCCACACAGTGGTAAATGTATACCTACCTGGATCTGAGCCTATGACTCATTTGATTTGCCTTCAAAAATGCTTAGAAGAGAGGCAAAAATAGGACCATGTTCTTGAGCAAAACCAGCTTTCATAGAGTGAACTTATCACCTGGCTCAAACGGCGAAGTGTGGCCAATAAAGGATGGGTTTAGATGAAATATATTCCCCACACACTACACCTGAAATTCATTACTCCTTCTGCCACTTACTGCCCCATAGTAGGGTCATGACCTCCAGTTTTCCAAAGAGAAAAAGGAATTGTTATATAGGTTCTGGAGGGCAAGGAAAAGGGCTCCCAGTTCCACTCCTTGCTTTGCACATCTCTGGCCTTCTGTAATTCCTGTGTGGTGGGTAAATGGCAGCAAACCCTGTGGTAACAGAAGCTGGCACTACCTGGTAACTTTTAATAGCAGAGTTTTGGCATTTTTCCACAACTGAGTGTCCTGGTTCATTTTGGCTGACAAAGCCAAATGCTTCCTTTTATATAAATGAAGCAAAACTGCTGCCTTGAAACTCAGAAGTTCCTGATGGCTCGTAGAGAACAGATTTAGCTGAAGTAGTTTAACATCAATGCATTTATTTACAACAAAGGAGTCCAACAGCAGCATTAGATATCACTTTCCAATGTATATGCAGAGAAACTTTGTCTTTTTTGTCTCTGCCCGTGGCAGGGGGGTTGGAATCATATGATCTGTAAGGTCACTTCCAAGCCAAACCATTCTGTGACTTTATGATTCTATGAAAATGCTTTTGATCACAAAATACAGCACAGGACTTTGCCATGTTAGTTGTAATTTTCTTTTTGCAAAATATTCTCCGGTGTAACACAAATAAATCTGCAAATAAAAATCAGAAATCTAAATGATGATTTTTAGAGGAAAAAACCCCATGTACTCATGCAAATTGTCTACCTTTCCTTCTAGACACCATGTGGCAACAATAATATTGTTTTTCAAGTTGCGTTACTGAGCAGCAAAACTTGAGGGGAAATGTATGTAATTTACTTGTAAAAATAGGAACTGTTCTCTGGGAAGACTGAAGTTTCATTTTCAGTCTGTTGCAAGCTCTGCATTTTGATATCTGGAGGCTGAAATGTCTTTGGAAGGGGTGAAGTTACGCTTGTGGGTGGGTGACTTGGAGCTCATCTCTCCCAGTCTGTGGACTGACAGACCTGATCATATTTTTCATAACCACTATTTGCTGGATCCTGGCCCTACAGTGCTACTGTGACTGATGAAAAGGTTGTGATTTCTCTAGTAAATGTTGCCTTGCTACCAAAGGGTAAGAATCCAGCAATATGAAGCATTGAAAATGACATCTGCTAGAAGGTATCTTCTAGTCAACCAGCAAATCTATCAATATTAAACACTAGAACTCATAAGACATAAGTTTTTTTAACTGTAAACCAGATTCCTGAGGTTGAAGGAACTGACAAATGCAGAAGATATTTCTGACCATCTTTTTTTTTTTTTCTTATTTTAGGATTTGTGGGAGGCATTTTTCAATGTAAAATGCCAATTTGTACACACCCCCTCACCCAAAAAAAAGTCTGTAAAACATTTGGCGTGCAAAACTAAGTGAAAAATCTGGCCCAAATTTCTCCCAAATTTGTCATCAGAATTACTGTGTGGATTATTAAGAAGCATTCAATTAGTGGGGACTGGGAGGAACCACACAGTCTCCAAATCCATCTGGGTTTCTCAGTGGTCCGTAATATAACAGAAGGCACCTACAAAAATAATGGAAAAACAAAACAGAGGGAGGGAAAATATTATATTCCCATAAAATCACAGAAAGTGAAATAAAAATACTACACTTTAAGGAATTTTTACAAAGATATTTGTGATTATGACATACAGGGGAATCTGTGGATCACTTCTTACTCTCCCACAAATTTTTTGTTAACATCTAATTGCTACTCTCCACTAATGTTCACTCTGGTAAATGGTCAAGTGCCACCTCTGTAGGTGACTTCTTTCCTTTTACACCATGGATCTCAGGCCAACTCAACTAGAAGAGTTGATAGCAGCTGACCAGTTCCCCAAAACAAACCCGTGCTCCTACTGCTGCTCACAGTGTCATTTGTGTCATTTCTGCAGCAAAGGCCACGCTGTGACGGATGGTTTGTTGGCCCAAGCTCTGGTACCACACTGCTTGAAAATTAGAAACCAGAATTTGTTACTGGGAATTCTTTAATCGTGAGAGAGAGCTGGTGATTCATGTGCTCAGCTGTGGTAGCCAGGCAGGCCAGTGTAGCCCACAGTGTCTGCACAGATGCTGCTGCCAGCAGCAGATCGTGCTTCGATCATCCCACTGGGTTCCTCTGCTTTGAAGTGAAAAAAGCCCTCACTGTGGCTTGGGGCCAGTTTCTGCTCTGGCTCCTCCAGTTCCTCCAGCATTTGCCTCTGCTTCTCCTTTTGTAAGAGTTTTTGATTTTGATCTGTAATTTTACAAAAGCATGGCTCTCCCCACACTATTTGTTTGATGAGATGGTGCCAGACTCAGATGTAGAGCTGTTAGGATTCGTCTCAGTGCTCGACCTGCTGTCATAAAAACGGGATCTCAAAGCACAAGATATATCTCCTTAATTTTCCTTACAGTTTCTAAGACATCCCTATGTCTTAAAGATTATCCCTGTGGATCTCGCTCATCACACCTGTAATACAGGTCCCATTTTGGTTGATGGGCCAGTTCTTTAAGAATTTAGTAGGACTTTGCCCATCCCTTCAAGATGAATTTAAGAAAGTAAGATAGATCCTGTGAGTTATAGGCCCTGTGTCTCTGATCTGATCACCGTGAGTCACATGTGTCCATCTGGTCCACAGAATCAGCAGCTTCACTGAGGATTTGGGATAGTCTGTCCCATTTGGCATAGTCCTGACTGATCTTGTGAAGCTGTGAAAAAACAGTTGTTAATGTATTAGCCAGCCCTTGTGAGTGATAAAAGTTTACATAGATTGAAGGTAGGCTACAAAAGTTCAGAGGTGAGATCTCCCCACAATTAAAAATTGCAATTGAGTTTTCATCTACACATCTAGAACAAGTCACACTCCATCCTTCCATATTGTAAATGAATAGAACCTATGCTGTAATTTGCGTGTTGTGATTTTTTAGGCTCAAAACATTTATTTAAGAATGTGAAGTTTTAAGTAAATTGTAACTTTTTGCTTATGCAGGGTTTATCTTTGTTTATCAGAGGCTTTATCTTGCCTTTTGCTAATACTCAATCTCTGTACAAGAGACTAACATTAGGAACTTATGTGCAAGTTTGCAGTGAATCTTTTCAAATTTTTTTGAACAGTTTGACTGAGCCTGTTTTAGGTGAGTATGCCCATGTGATTTTCCACATCCACTGTTACCCATATTTGTTTTCTTTGCTTTAACAAAATTAGCAGGCAGTGATGTGTGTGTGTTCTTATTTTTTTGTGTAAAAGAGACATTTATTGTGAATGTCTGAAATGGAGCAGATTCTCTCAGCTTTCAGTGGTACACTGTCCTACCTACCTACTTAAGAGAGACAATTTTAAGGTCTGACTCTTTTCTGGGTAAGAACATTGTAGGCTTAATGCAGCTCTCCCACGTACATCAACTGAATGGAGGTGGCATGTGAATTAATTAAAAATAAATCTTGTTCTATATTTTATTTTTAATCCTGCATTTTATCTTCATATCCATTGTAAAGTTCTCATCTTTGTCGGTCCCAGTGAGAGGATTAATAGAGATGTTATCTTATTAAGCAGCATATGTATTTTTTTTTAAAATTTTATGGGCCCATAAAGCAATGTAAATATCATTCTTTTACGGCTACTTTAACAAAATGAAATGCTTGATTCAGAATAAAACAGGCATGGAATGAAAAAAAATAATCCACATCACTCAGCATTTTGAATGCTAATTTGACGGCATTCATTTAAAAATTTTAGCTTTATTAAAGCGTTCAGCCCATGTTGATTTATGCTCTGCACCCTTCCCCTCCCTCCCATCCCTGCACTCACACCTGTCAACACAAGGCAGCTGGAGTTTAATCTTGGTATTATTCCTACTGTGTTCCTCTGTGAGGTATCAGGGGTGTCATTCATGGCCTTTCTTTGACACTCTTCTAATATTCCTCTCCTTATTGCTGTTGCCAAGGCATTACAAGTTTTGTTCTATATTTTGCATTATTCTCAATTTCAAAATTGATGAATTGTATCTACATGTCATGAGTGTGTTATTTCAGTTTTTCTGTCTCTCTCCCCTTTGCCTGAGGTACACAGTTTTCTTAATTTACTTCTAATGGAAGGTTTTTGGGGTATAATTTGAAGCATCTCTTCCTTATTCTGCTCAATATTTTGAACATGTAAAAGGGGATAAAAAAAGCCTGTGTTGTCAGTGTTCCTTTCTCAGCAGTATTGTCCATGTTATTTTTGTGCTGAACTTTATATCTATTTGTGGTAGCTGAGTTTATATTTGGTAAGGCTTCAGCTGCATTGTGTTGTTGTGACTGTGTATTTTGCTGTGATGAAGTGAAGCTCCCACAATGAAATCTGCAGTATTTGGCTTGTTATGATTTCATTACCAGGTTTTTCTAGCAAGACAAATATTGTCTTGTTATGACTAGAATGACTATTTTTAGATTCAGTTGTTTGTAGTGGGGTTTTAGAGGACGTTCTCATGCACTTGGGAGAAAAATGCGTATAAATCACTTTCAGAGAGAACTGTTGAGGTCCAGACGCTCCCTCACTGAAGCTGGTCAGAAAAGCAAGTGCTTTCTGCATCAGTTCACTTACCCAGGTGGGAAGATTTATGATAAAAAACCCCAATTTTACTTGAAAGCTAATTGCATGGCAAAGACATATAACTGTGTAAAAATTTACTAAATTATGTACTTTGAGTCTATCTTATCAATCTGGTTTTCAATCATGAGACTTGTATTAAATAGGAATTGATGCTCAGATGATTCTTTTTACAGAAGTTACACTTAAAATAGAATTGAGTGGGTTTCCATTTTTTTACAGAGTATGATTTCTTCCTCTCTCCCTCCTCCTTTCCACCCTGTTCCACAAAAGTAAACCCATGGGACAACCTAAATTCAAGTTTCTTCTTTTTGTTTTATTATATAAAAAGATAAAGCTGCTAAAATGCCTATGGGAATGCCAAATAACTGTGCTATGACATTATTTTACAAGACAACTTGTCAAACTTACAACCCAGGTAAGCTGCCATAGGTAAACTGTCATGCCTTCAACCAAGGAATAGTGTTCTCTGTCACCTCCACTGGGTGAGGACTCTACATGTCAGTGGTGTCAGGAGGCAGAGTTCTCTTCAGCACAGAATGATTTTTAGCTTCCATCGAGAATTTTTTTTTGTTTTGTTTTGTTTAGTTTAACCTGAAATATTTGCCTTGGTTCCTTTACAAGAATAAAGTGAGTAATAAGTCCTGGCCACCAGAAGCATCCCAGTCCTTCATTGCCTCCATCCTTGTTTTGAAAATTTCTTCAGGAGATTATTTCAAAAGGGTTCATTCCTTTCCAACGCTGTAATTTTTGTGGGGTTTTTGCTTTTTGATCTTGGCATAAATGTTTGATTCCTTTCCTCTGCTTTCTATACTATGGTTTTTGCAACTATTCAGTTGACTGTCTGAAAATTAAGCTTTCATTGCCTTAAACTGAGAGTCCCATACACCTGGGCACTCTTGAAAATGTTCTTAGCTTCCTGTCACTCTTCTCCAAGGAAGAACAGCCATCATTTTCCTACTAGGGTGCTCCGAGGCTGATCATTTACTGCTTATAAACTTCTTGGAGGGTAAAAATCCTCCACCTTCTATTGCTCCTTCTATTTTAAAGGTCTAAGATATAAGAGAATAGTGTGCCGTGAATGAATATATAACTGGGATTGTTCAGAAAGAAGTTAATATCCCCTTGAGGAAAATGAGTCCTTCGAGTGTTAGTGCACTGCTGAGGGGTATTAAAACAGCTTTTTGGGTTTAGATAACTGTCACAAGTGTTGCCATTTATGAGGGAGAACAAACAGGGAAGTGTGTTGGGAGTAAACACTGGCAGATGCTTTTGCCACCAGGTCTGGTATGGTGAGAAGATGTGCAAAAAAGAACAGAAGATGTGCAAAAAGATCCTGACTCTGGCACGTCTGCCCTTCACTGTGTGCTCAGTGCTGAACCCACACAATTCTTTTATGCATTGCCTCCCCTTGAGGTGGGAAAGCACACAGGTCTAGGAACCCAGTGCTCCTAAAAATCTTGGTGAACAAATTTTTTCTTTGTTTCAAAGATGCAGAAATTGTGGTTTTTAATGTTTCAAGCTGCCTCGGAACAGCAAAGATTTAGATTGTTGCCAGGGAATGAGGGAAATGCACTCCAAATGGTGAATAGTAGCCACAGGCTGGCTCGGGCAAAAGCATCTTGGCTCTTTTTAATTTTCTTTTTTTTTTAGTAAAGCAAATATTTTTTTTTTTTTACACAGTTGAAAATCTGCTTGTTCAAATATGAAAGTTTTTTACCATTTTTGTGCTATGACTGCACTTACACTGACTTTTGGGAAGTCTACCCTCCTGCTGCTAATCCTTCAAGACCAGAGAAAGGCAAAATTCAGCTTTTGTTGACTCACAATTTCTTTCAAACTAAGCAATGACTTTAATTGCATATATCTGAAAATAAAATATGGGGTGTAAATGAAGTTTTGGTATTTTTAATATTAGCAGTTTGGCTAAATCATTGAATCTAATCCTTTCAAGGCTTTAGTAAATATTAGCTGCATGCTACAAATCATTCAGAAGTCCTTTTTCACCAGAATTTAAAATCTTCTTACAGAAATCTCAAGGCCCACAAGGCAGCACTTTAGCAGCCCATTTTCATCTTCCTTCTACTTCCTGCCTGATCACAGCAACACCACCCAAGTCCCAGGACTGTTTTTGCAGCAATTTTCTCCAGTGTCTCCATTGTTGCAGAAGAAGAGTGTGCAAATTTTCGAATCCCTTGATAGCACAGGACTGTGAATGGCAACAGAACTGGCAATGCCTCCTTGACAGCTGCTTCAGCCTTGGAAATTTAATCTCTTTCATTGGTGCTTTTGTCTTTCATATGGAGTCCAAATAAGAACCTGTCTGTCTGTCTGTCTGAATCTAGTTGCAAACTACCTACCTGAACTGCTGGGGTTTCCTGCATCTCCACAGCCACTGTGGCTAAATTGTTTAAGGACCAACAAACTGAAATATTCAAAAGTTGCCATGCACTTTCTGTAGGAAATCCTATTAAATACCAAGCCCCTAGAAGCCATCTCTTAACGATGCAGTGTTGTTTTTCTCTCTCTAAATAGCTTTTAAGGACTGTCAGTTCCATAACAAGCTGTTGACTTCACTGCATCACAGGGTTGGTTTTTTCTACATTAACCACATGACTTTTGAAGACCCAAACCTTGGATGACAGAGAAAAGCAAGAAGTGATCAGTCTTCACTTTATTCAGTGTACAAACATTGTAACATTTCAACTTTCTAAGTTTGACTTGAATTTGGTTTAGTATACAAAATTATGAAACAAATTTAGGGAAAACTAAGGGTTTGGGGTAACCTAATCCCAGGTATATGTTTCTTCTTCTTGATCTGGATACAAGTACATGGTTGTTCTAAATCAGGAAATAAATAGCAGGACTTTAACTTCACTTTATTAAGAAGATAAAAATACATGACAACAACTGTTTGCAATGTCTGGCTATAGGGAAACTATTGGTGGCAGTGGGTTGGTTTTAACTAGGTCAAGAACCAGTGATAGCTAGAACAGTCTAAAAATCCCTTGAATGCTATTTCAACATTAAAAAACCAAACCGAATTGTAAAAATTCCTTCTGGGGGAATTAAGAATTCTGTATGCATCCTAATTTCAGTTTTAGGTCCCAACTTTCTTGGATCTTATTATCTTTTTCTTGGCTCTATGAATAAGGGGACTACTGTCATAGACCACCCTCATGTGAGTACTTTGGATTGTGATTAATTCCCCTACTGACTTAATGAATTAACTAATTTAATCTCTTTCCCATATAATATTTCAATATTTTTGAACATACTCTTTGCTGTTCCAGAGCCTTCCACTCTTGTAATATCAGTCTTAACATCACGATTTTCTGTCTCAGTCATTGCTACAAAAAAAGATTTGTGAAGACTAACTTAAAAAAAGTACAGCAAAGATGATATTTTAAGGAAAAATGTTCCCCTAGAATGTCAGTGATTTGGAATTACTCAGGCAGGAGTGCTCTCCTATCACCAAGATTAACAATATTGTCTTACCCAGCTTCTTTGTACTGGTTTCACTTTCTGCCATTTGTTTGGGAACAGTGGTACTTCTCTGTGCCTCATTGTATAGTTACATGGGTTAATTTTAAATTTTGTTAACATTTGCATGATGCTGCAAGTATGACACATTCTATTAATTTTAGGAATTATGACTTTTATGGTGACTTTCCTACTCTTAATTAGGGGATTTAGTGCACAAGCCAGTAATTCCAGCATATGCAGAGGCTTCTGTGATGGCAAGAGATTAAGCACCTTGCATTTAGCATGCAAACAGGCTTTCAGAGGAATGCTTCCACTGCTGACATTCGAGCTAACTAAATTACAGTTACTGCTCCAGAGCCCAGAGAGAAAACTGAATTTAGAAACTGAGTTCCTGTGACTCCAGGTGAGACAGTTTGTAATTCACTGGTCCTCAAACAAGGAAAATGATCCCACTGTGGGAAAGAATTTGGCTGGTTATATGTAGCTGAACGTTTGTAATTGTTTGTCTTACAACCATCGAGGTTGGAATAGCTCTGAGTTAGTGTTGCTGCTGTATTTAGTGATTTTGTTCAGCATTTGGGACAGCAGGACAAAGTCTCTGGTGCTCTGCAGAGCACAGAACAGCTCAGGTAACAACAGCAGTGCAGTTCCCTGCCAACAGACTCTCAGGTTATGGGAAGGCAGCAAGGAGTCTCAAAGCTGTCGTTTCAGGGCAGTTAGTACGAATGAGGTTACATTACTTCATTTACTTATATGCATGAGTAAGTAAGAATCTATGCACCCTTCATGGCACTTAAACTGAAGTTATGAATCAGCTCACCCAACACCCACTTGAATAACAAAGGTTGGGCAAGGAGAAAATGAGCATTAACTTATTGCAGCCTTCTTCTCATTACCTTAATTATGATTCTGCACCTTAAAATGCAGGAGGTATATATGAGGCTTCTACTGGAACAAAGGAAACGCCTCAGGAAAATTACAGACCAGTTGAGATGTGTGCTTGTGCCTAAATATGCCACTCAAGACATGGAGCAACTGGTGTTGCTTCAGTTTTCAGATAAGTTGGTTTACTTTATTCCTTGTATGAAGTTGTGTATTGGCTTTTTCTCAAGACCACAATTACAGTGACGCTTACAGAAGACACAGCAGCTAATCTCCTGGCCTCCTGCAGACAAAAAGCAATCTGCTTTCTATCCTTGATCATTCCGCAGCAGCTGGGAATCTGATGCTCAGAGCCAAGGGCCACTGCTCAAGGGAGAGTGCATCATCCCCTCTGCTTCCTGTGTTGCTGCATTTGCCTTTTTGTGAAGCCTTCTAATGCCTCCTTCTACAGACCTCGAACAAAGAGATGTCATAAGCTGGAATTCTGCAGAATATTAAAGAGATTCCCATCATCACCCTTGAGGGTGTTAGTGTTAAAAGTTGAACCATCAGATACAGGGGAGTGAGAAGAAATGTGCTAGTCATGGAGCTGCTATCACTTTTCCATAGCCTTCTCTTTAAGATTGGAAAGGAAGGGGCTGATCTCTGTCACACAGAAGTGAATATAAATCATTAGCTGTTAGGTCGTACTCTCTGGATAAGAGAAATATATTTTACCATTCAAGTGACTCTAATAATCAGCTCCATGGTACACGTTGGATCTGGCTGCCATAGGCTAGATGAGATGCTCTCTTCCAATCTGCAGGGTGTGGATATTTCCATTTTAAAGCGAGAAGGAACTAAGACCTATATTTTTCATGAGACTGAGTGAAAAGCTGTGCTTTAAGAAAG
>NW_008238644.1:1656846-1677468 GCF_000691975.1 Corvus brachyrhynchos
GCTGGTTAGGAAATTTACAGTCTCTAAACAAGCAGAGATTTGAATCTGGTTTCCTTTTCCCCCCTATTCATTATTTTCATTGTAGGGTTTTATTTTTCTTTGCTTTGTTTACCCTTTCCATATGTTGATCTGTCTGCTGCCAGAGACTTCCTTACAAAGAAACCCCAACTTCATTAGACCTGGCATGTGTCTCTGAAATGTATATTTATTATAAATTTGTTGTTCAAGGTCCCTCTTTCTTTATTCGGTACCTAAACTGTTCCACTTCTTTTTGCTTTACAAATAAAAGCATAACAAAAGTAGCTCCTGACCAATTGTTGACAAGATAAGTGTTGGTGTCTTTTTACTTAAAAAACTCAATTCTGAAGTTTCTTTCTTCTTTTTTCAAGGTGATGGTCTTCTTTTCCTTTAATGGTGTTGCTAGCTCATCCTTTTTATCAGTTAATCTTAAATGAGAGAAATAGGGTTAGAGAATGAATGAGCTAAAAGCAGAAATGCAGTGCAAAAAAGTGCTTGTTTTTCTCTCTGCTTTCTCCCGTTCCTCCCTAAGCACACCTCATTTAGGACAGGAAAATGTCTGGTCCAGCTGTCATGGAAGGGTTATTTAGAAGTATGATTTTGAAAATGAATATATTATGCTTTTTATAGCTACTGTCAACAACTACCAGGACAGAACAACTTGTGCAGCTGACGTGGGAAGCCAATGTAAAAGTTACATTTAAGAAAAGATTCTGCTTTCTTGGTCAGCTGTCAGAGGTAACAACTGAACTTGGCCTTGATTTTATCTTTCCTTTCCACATTCACAGAGAAACAACTGTCTGGTTGGAACACGGGTGGAGAAAATAGATGGGGAAGAGTAAAGAAAAGAGCAGTAGCACTGTGTGTCCTGTTCATGATACCGTCAGTGAGAGGCACCATGCTCTGCTGTGGGGTTTTTCAGCTGACAGCCTGACATTTCATTTCAAGCCAGTTGAGAGGGTAGTTTAGTAGAAAATGGTTTTCTTGACTCTTGAGATTCTTGAAACTTCAAACACTTTTATTTGCTCTGAAAGGGAAGTATGAGACATTTCACCTTAAAAGAGCAAAACTAACCAAAGAGTAGAGCTGTAAATGTACTTGAGTGACTGGGGCACTCCAAAGATGTAGAAATGCATTTTACCATCTGTAACCATCTCTTGGTATTTTAGCTAAATGTATTAGATGTACTGTGTGGGAGAAAATAAAGATGGTGTAGTAAATTTTTAAGTTGAGGTGAGTTTCATTAGAACAAACATATTGTCTTCACCTACAAAATATTTGGCTAATCTGGCAGAACAAATAAACAACCTGTACATGATGTCAATGGAAATACATACTTTGCTAGAGTAAATTTGAATGGGATGCAATATTTTCAAAGAGGATGTTCCAGCTGAAAAAGCTGAGGAATGCTGGCCTTTGGGGTGGGTTGACACCCTGAGGCTGGGAGCTGTGACATGGAATCTCTGCTCGGTGTAATCAGAGCCCTTTGTGTGCTGGTAGCTTTGCCTGCACATTTACCAGAACCAAACAGTGCTCGAGTATTGTCAGCACTGCTTTCAAATGAGTGTGAGAGTGACAATAGCCCTCAGCTTGAGGCACCACCTTTTTTACCATAATAAATACATTTCAATTGCTAATAATGGGCCCAAGAGGGAGAGATAGGGAATTTTATTAAATATATCTCATAACTAAAATCTTTTCATCTGTTAGCAGGCAAGCAAATTACTGTCATCAAGGATGTGTGAGGAGATTGACAATTGACTTTGGAGAGGGAAAGGCAGGAACAGAGACAAAATTAATATTACAGAGCAAAGTTGCTGTGCAGCCACATCATGCCTCTTCTTTGACCCACAGATTTTCAAAAAGAGAATCATTACTTTTATCATGGATTTTTCTGACCTACAGCTCATACTAGAAAGGTGCCTCATTAGATTGTTGGCAGTATGTGCTCAAAGCATGGGGAAAATATTGTCAAAAGCACTTCACCTGACTGCCCTTCCCTTTGAAGTACATCAGGAACTTAACTTCTATTGTAAATGTAATTATCTGTTTATTTTAGCATACTTAAGTAGTAACTATGACCAAATAAAAGGTTTTGCATGAATTTCTCCCCCTTTATACAGTGACCATTTTTGTTAAAAATATTTTATGTCAGTAGATGCTTGATATATCCTAAAGGAAGGTTTAATCTAAATTTCTTCCTGAATCCAGAAATAAAAGGGTAGCTAATACTTCATTCTGATTTGTCATGCTGATTTAAAATATTGTTTGCAGTGAAAACTCTTTTGCTTTGCTGAAAGCTGGAGACATCCAGAGTTTAGTGGATATTCCCTTTGATTTCAGTTGTTCCAGGTTATTCAACCACCTGAACGTCCACAGATTTCAAAAGCCATGATCCTGAAGTGGCCATACATTACTTCTATGCCCAAGTGAGCAAACAAGTGAATTGAAACTTGTATCTTGATAACTTAAAAAAAAAAATACTAAATAGGTGCATGTTCTGAAACATGGAAAATAGATTTTACATTTCATTAGGTTGCAAAAATGATTATTTTCAAAAAAGAGAGATACTGGAAAAAACCCTCACTTTTTATACAACAAAATGATTTTTCTTTGACATAATGCCCAATTGAGATAAAATATAAATGTCAACATTTCAGAAGAAAATGTCTTAAAGTAGTCAAGATGAAACTGTCAACCTGTGTTTTGACACTATGCCATGAAAACAGATATGATCCTATGAAATGTTTCTGTTGCATGCTTTCAGCCAACTCGAGAAAGCACCAAAATACATCTGGTTTCATGCCATAAATTTAGAAATATCCCTTTTTTTCTCTTACTTGCATAAGGAGTAATCAGAAGCTGCTTGTCAAACCAATCAGTGTATGATTAGATTAGCTCTCACCACATACGTTGGATTTTTTCCCATGATTTTGGTTTCTATCTGTGGACCGTGGACACCTAGCTGTTGCTGTAACCTTTATCACTCAACATTAGTTTTTGCTTACATTTCAATGCCTGGCTCTTGCTGTTGTATTGTCCTATCAGCACAGTTGTTGGTACATTTGTTGGGTTGTGGCCCCCATGCAAAGCTAATTAATTTTTTCCCCTAGAAACATAGCCTTGTGAATTCAAAATTCTGTAGCTTAATGATCAAGACTGCCTTCAATCCTGGCTTTAGCCTTAGGCAAAGCTATTAACTATTCATCTGCCCATTCATGGTGTTCACACTGCGTTTGGCTTTGCTGCTCTTCCCATGGCTTTGTGGACCCCTGGCCATGGGCAGAAACTCGTGCTATGTAAAGAACTAAGAGATAATCCACGCCCCGGGGAGATGGGGGCATGGAAGTGAGAGCTGTCAGATGACTATTGGCAGGTGGCAAAGTGTAGAGAAGAAAAAGGTTTTACTGGAAGCAGTGTAGACAGTAGGTTCAGTATCTGAGGTCCCAGCCATTGTCAGTTCTCTTTTAGTTTCATGTTAAATATTTTACAAAGGCCTGTAAAAGAATGATCTACTAAAGACACATTCACAAGCAGTGTCTACGCTAGCAGAAAAGTATATGGATTTGGTCTCAGGGCATTATTGCAATGTAAATAATTAATAAGGTAACAATTAATCCATCCCTATTTGACTGTGGGAAGAGAGATGAAGCAGTTCATCATTTGCAATCATCAGCACTGTGCATTTCACGTTAAGGCAGCGTGCAGCTCCCCATTTTCATCACTGTGTATGCATAGAAGCATCTGCATTAAAGCTGATAAGTAAAGTAATAATTGTATGTTGTCATATTGGCTGGCCACAGAGACTGCTCTTACCCCTGCCCCTGCAGTATCCATAAGTACATGTTCAGCCTTTTTCACAGCTCTGCAGTTGCTGTATTCTGCAGACAGAGGTGCCTTGGCTGCAGGTTACAGGTGCCGGAGCCTAGCAGGTACCCAGGGGGATTTATATTCAGAGGCTTTTCCTACTTCTTGTTTTCCCCTGCAGTTTTGAGCTGTTTGACTCTTTTTTTTCAGATGCAGTCTAGCAAGATCACAAATTTGTTCTTGGGTTTCAGAAGGTCTCCATTGATACCTGGGGGTTTTCTGGAGAAGGATTGCAAACAAAGGAAACATTCAGTTGGTTTATGAATTGTAGACACCACATATTTCTAGGTTTTGAAGAGGTGTTTTGACTAAATCCTCAAAATATTTGCCTTACCCTATTTAGGTGGTTTGGAATTGGAAATTGTGATGACTCGTGTTTTTGTTAAGCCTTTGTTCTGCCAGTTCTGCTTTTCGTGTTTACTATTCTTACAGTAGCAGCTACAAAATCCTCCCACAAGCAGACTCTCACTGTGTAAATATGACACTCCCTGCCCCGAGGAATTTACAATCAAAAGGCTTGAAAAAAGCTGGAGTGAAAGAAAAGTACCCCCTGAACGGGGGAACTGCAGCTTTTTTAGATCAGGCAGGGCTGTAAGCCATTAATTCGGTCTGGGGCATTCGGAGTTCCATACACGTGGAAGTTACTGCACTGTCAGGCAGGACCTGAATTTGCAGTGCCCGTCTGCACTGACCTCCCAGGTGGGCACTAACTCTGAAGGTTTTTATTCCCCTGGAGCAGCGAGTGAGGAGTGTGCTGTAAATGACTCTCTGAAAGCTCCTTCTGGCATGGGTTACGGCATCCTTGAGGCTGCTGTAGGGTGACCTAATTCTGTGCCTCCCGCCTGTCCCCCTGTGCATGCTGATCACCTGGGCACACTGCTTTAACCCATTTTGCTCTGCAGCTCTGAGCCACAGCAAAAATGCTCTCCTTTGGGGCAGCTTGGGAGGTTGTTTCTCCTGCAGTCTGCCCTTACCCTGTTTGCATAAACAGCAAAGGTACTTCTGAGAGAGCTGCTCGTACAGAGGGAGGTTACCTCAGAGCACTGGGCTGTACTTTCTCTTCAGCTGTCTAAGGCTGGGGTTGTAGCTGAAGGCCATAAAACTATCAATCATCCTGACTGGGAACCAGAATACAAACTTGGCACTGGAATATTTTCCTCTAGTGATAGCCTTTTGCAAGTCTAGTCTCCAGCAATCACTTCCAAGTAGCACACAGCAATCAGGGCCCTGGCAAATTGGATAAAGCAATTCTTTAGCAAATAAAGACATATATTCTGCAATCAAATACACTTTCTAATTGTGAAATTATATTTTCTTACGATGTTTTTTCCCATTTTTCTGAGAGCTGTTTTCAGGAGCTTTAGCTATTCAGAGTACAGTGATATAATTTATTTCCTTTCTGAAGAATATGTGAGCATTTGGGAGGAGAACTAAAATAGGAAAATTGTGTGTATTTGTGAATGTGCACATTAAGAAGTAAAAAAATTACTTTGGGCAAATTCTGGGATAAGATACAAGATTTATGTAGTTGGGATCTGTCACACAGCTGTGCAGAAGGACAAAACCTGCTGAGTTCCCTATGCCTCCCGGTCCAGTGCCAAATATCTGCAGGACCTGCCTGCTGAAGGAAGGTGAGGGAAGCATTTGAGGATGCTGCTATTGCCAGCAAATCCTGAGCTACTGATTGTGTTCTGTCTGAAGGACAGGTGGTTGCAAACCACTGCCCTCCTTTCCTCTCCTCATTGCTGCTCTCTGACTGCCTGGGTGACCTGAGGGACTGACTGTCAGACCTGTAACGATTGTGCATGGATCAAAGACTTTTTTTTCTGGCCTTGATTCCTTTTCCTCTGTCCTGCTCTGTGATAATTTGTGTGGACCAGATGTTGCTTGGTTATCTGTGCTTGACTTTCCAGTTAGATGCTCTTTTTCTGTCGTTATATATTGATTACATAAAGAACATCTCAACTTTCTCCACAACAAGCTGTGTCAAAATTGTTGCAAGTGGCAGTGATTGTACATTCTGTTGCCTGAGGAGGCACTTGGAGCTCTTCCAGCTTTTATTTCCTATATGTCCTGTTTGCATTTATCATCCTTTATGTGTTGTCTGGTATACAAGTTCCCCAGCCAGTGGCCAAACTTTCAGCTGGATGAACAAGCATAAACTTCAAACACAAGCATTTTAGCACAATACCTTTTGTAAATTTCAATTCCAGAAGTGAATTGCTATTTTAAGCCAAACATCATAACACTCTTAAATTTTACTTCTGGACTGACCTTTATCAAACCAAAGCCTTGGCAGGGAGAACTGCCAGTTATGATTTCAGAATAGTTATGATGTGAGCAGCTAATGCAGTTGAGGGAAAGTTCTTTCTGAGCAGAATAATGCTGGCTGCAGTTTTCTCTCAGATTAGTTGTTAGGAGAGTACACTCTGCCTGCCTGAGCTGCTTTCCTGCTCTTCATTCCAAGGTGTAGCATGCTGCATGCCTTCCTCATCCATTATGTACCTAAGAGTGGACATGCAATCTGAGCCTGAGGTTTAATTAAAATAACAGTGCAGATAATCTCCATTCTAGGAATGGACAGCTGCTGTATGTCATAGGGTGAAACTCATACCAACCCACCTTGGTGCAGCTCCAGAGCACTGCAGAAGTCTCTGCAGTGCCAAAAATGGCAGAGTCACACTCAGTTCTGTGCTGCTTCTGGGCTAATGCATTCAGACACCTCTGCAATGCACTACTGAGTGCTTCTGCTGCCCAACTTGATTCATATTTGTATGGGTGTGCCTGTGCCCAGCATACACACAGGTAATGTTTACTCTCTAGAAGAGTTACTTGGAATTCCTGGAAGGCAACTAAATACTGCTTAAATACTTAATACTTAATAAAAAATTATAATTAAACTATATACTTGATTACTGCTCTTAATAACAGTAGTGACAATAGACTGTACTGAAGCCACAGATATTTTAAAATTACTTCAGTTTTCAAGAGTGGTTACATTACTTTTCCATTGCTCTCACCCCCTCTACACAAAATCTACTGGAAATTAATCCCCTGGTGCACTTGTTCAGTCACTTCCTTGGATATATATTAATTTCTTTCAAGCAAAGTGGACACTGAGATTTTAGATTTACCAGCTACAATTCCAGTCTCTAATGGAATTCTTAATATTTGTCATCAGGTATGCTAATAGAATAACTAAGTCAAGTCATCAAATAACTTAATAGCTTTGCTTCAGACATCCCCACACCTTAATACTTTCCTAACAAGACATGGAAGTAATAGTTAAATTCCAGTGCATATAATAAAAGCTTCCCATTATTTCAAAGGGGTAAAAAACCCCCACCTGACTGCTTTTCTGAGGTATTAACTTCCTGATGGGATCAGATTTGTCATG
This sequence comes from Corvus brachyrhynchos, assembly GCF_000691975.1. Taxonomy (NCBI): domain Eukaryota; kingdom Metazoa; phylum Chordata; class Aves; order Passeriformes; family Corvidae; genus Corvus; species Corvus brachyrhynchos. Next base: position 1,664,129 of record NW_008238644.1, read on the forward strand.
TGTTTATTACATTTAGAACAGAGGAATGAGTTGGCCATAGTTCCAGCATATGTGTGAACTTCCAAGGATTAAATAAATTTAGCAGGGTTGTTTGTCCCAGGAGAATTTCAGAGAAACAGGTTTTACTTTCTTTTATCTTATCAATCTCATGCTGGTTTTATTGAGAGTTACAGTGGAATTGTAAGTGCACCAAAATAATGGCACTGTACTTTTGTTTCACCCTGGGTATTTAACTCACAATTTTTGCAGTGTTTCATCAGGTACCTGCTGAAGACAGGATTGGTAGCAGTGATTTTTTTAATGTTGTTGTTTGTGTTTGTTTGGTTTTTTTTTCCAAAAAACACTACTCCCATGCTGGTGAAAAAATATACATCCCAGATACACATTTAAAATTCTTATAGTAAATATAATCAGGTGAAGTGTAAAATATTTATACACAGTGCTATAGGATGAATGTGAGTAAGGGATGCTGGTCATTCTTCTGGTACTGAAACATGGCTCTTTGACCAAATATACAAGTTGGGCCCTTCAGACTTTCCCTTCTGGAGTGAATTTGAGTCCAGTTCTTCCCAGCACCTTTGTTTTGATTTTGTTTAGCACTCAATATTTTCCAGGACTGTATCTTTCTGTGAAATTTTCATCCAGGACTTTTTAAAAAACATTAGTGTGTAGTCAGACACCCACACAACCACACCACCTTAATTGCTAGTGGAAAGACATCAAAAATTTGCAGTGACACCACCCTGTGGTATAGGCAAGTTAAATAAGATTTATGTCATCTTCAAAATAAAATTGTTCTCTTCTTGTTCAATTCAATTTTAAATATTTGACATCAACATCTGTACTGTGCTTCTGTTTAACATATCTTTGGCACTGGGATGTTGAGATTTTATTTGACAAATGCTATGATGATCTTGGATCCGTTTCTCCAACAATTCTTGTTGTCTGCAGCATTCTAATACCTGTAGACAGATACTGGGTTTTCAGTAATCTTCAAATAGAAAGTAAAATTAAAAGAGTGATGGAGGTGATAGAAGTTTGTTTCAAATTTGAGATTTTAAAAAAACCAAACATATGGATGATTGGATTTTATGGGAGGGAATGTCCAGGATGTGGAAAAACTTCACAAAATACAAACCCCAAAACAACAACAAAACCATCAACACCTGCACACAAAACCCCAAAAAACTCTCAGGAAAAAATAACGTGATAAGAACCCATCTCAATTTGTGAGCTGCCTGTCTGGCAAATGCTTTTTAATCCTTCTTTTTCCCTGGAGAAGAAAAGGCCCTGCTATCATTATGAATTTCTCAAAAGAGTGAATTCGGGTAAAACTGGATTTTTTCCTGTAAATTTCTGTTTTGTGAAAAAAGCATTTCTGCAGGGAAGTATTTGAATGAGAAATTCTTGAGTCACTTTATTCAGCATCTAGGGAAGACTGGCCCATAATGATCCGTAAATTGAACTGTGTGCCTAAAATTGAACTGTATAATCTGTATTCAGACGACTCAAAAGAGAAAGAATCAGCACTGCAACAATGATTCTCACCCCTAACACCTGTGGGCTTAGGTTCCCCATGTGAATTGTTCCAGTCACAGGCTGCACAGACAGCCCACAGAAAGAGACATATGTTGCCATAGAAATGCAAGGTTTTGCTGTTTAGCAAGTGACACAGAAACTCCAGAAACCTACATTCAGTCCCTGCTTCCTGCTCTGTGTCTATTAAAGCAATTGTAGTAATTTTGGGCACATTTCTCTCTTGCAAAATAATACTTAATAATTTGCCTCAAAGAATGAAGAGGTAAATAATAAAAAATACTAATAATAGAAAAATAAGAAAAATCCTCACAAGTCTCTTCTAGTAATGGGAGCAGCTGGAATTTTTTAAGAAAGCAAACCATGCTAGAAGGATGGTCTTGGCAGCAGACTGTCCACAACCTCTGTTTTACCTATTTCCAAGCTGACTGTAATTTTTTTTCTCAACCATTTTCTTTCCTGATCAACTCCTTTTTTGCTTTGAATATTTTTGAAGAAGCATATTCCAATCTTTCTGCAGGGAGAACAAATGCAAACTGCCAAATGCATCTTGGGCCATCTACCTTCTGAATATATGAAGTGGCCAAATAGATCTCTGTATTATCCCACACAGTTTTGTTTCTCCTTTGATGTCTTTCACCAGCTTGTGTGCTGCTGTAACTGCTCCCTGTTTGCTTCCCTTACCTGCTGCATTCAAGACAAGTCATCCTGCATTTCTATTTTCAAGTACCATTTTGTGACAAGCTGTGGGAACTGTGCTCCAGGAGTACAGACACAATTCCGTTCATTGCTTTGTCTGTTACACTGATTTTTCTTACTCTATTTATGGGGGGAAAAAGTCACCCTTTTGGGTATGACTTCCTGTCCATGAGCTGAACCTGTGAACTGGATTTTGCATGTTGCTACTTTCCTTTTTGCTTCTGCCTTGTGTTATCTTTCTGGAAAAGATGCAGAAAAGGAGCAGGGCCCCCTGTGCATCACCATGGCTGAAAATGTCATTTAGTATTAATGGCTGTCAAATGCAGTCCACTTGTAACTATACATTACTGTTACAACACCCTGTGGCACATGGAAAGCAGCACAAAAGCAGATGTTCTAGGAAGAGAAAACTTATTTAAAAGTTAAATCACAATCTGATATGTTTTTTCCTGGGTGATGCACAGTGAACACAGTCTGGGAGCACTCCAAGCCTGCAGGAAATAGATAAATGAGGTTGTGAATATGACTGAGAAGGCTTGTCTGAGTGCAGCCCTTTAAGTTCCTGTGCCTCAGAGCATCACAGGAGTTTGGGAAACTTGTCCCAGCCTTTTGGCTCTCTCACCCTAGGGATTAATCCTGGACTTGCAGGGATTTAACCTTGTCAGTGCATGGGCTGCTTGGCTGTGAAGGACTCCTCTGCACCTTTCACTGTTCAGAGGGGGTAAAGGTATATGGGAAACCATTCTCACTTTTCATCAGGTTGTTTCCAAGGCCACGTGCTTTATTAAGAGACAAGTTCTTCAGCATCCCTCTCGTAGATCATGAAGTAGAGGAGAGATTTCTGTCTCTGAAAGATGAAAGCAGATGAGCCACTGGAATTGAATGCCTTTGGTTTTGTTATTTAATCTGTCTGCAGTACATATTATGGAATTAATCTGAATGAAGATCTAGACCTTGTTGCTCAAAAATGTATTTAATTACAGGAATGTAAAAATACTGTATCTTTGTAAGTGAAACAGAACAAAAGTTTTGACTGACCCCAAATCAAAAGACTTTTTGGGCCATAGATCCATTGAAAATTCTCCTCATTTAAAATAGAAAATGGTTCAGTTCCTCTAAAATATTTTAAGTATAGTAGTTGTATTAACCAGAATGAAGTGTTTTGGTTTGGTAAGGAGATGAGGGAGCAGGGTTGATCTATATTTCTAATGTATTGTGAGTGTGAAGCTGTGTCTGCAGTTACTGCTTCACACAGCAAGGGTGAAGCAGAAGTGGCTGAGTATATCAGATCTTAATTCCTTTGCCTAACATGAGAAAGCTTCGGGGTTTTGCTTCTGTTCGTAATGAAATGAAATGTATTCAATTCTCCTCAACGTGAATATGGCTGTCTGTATCCTAATAACTCTTTGACCTCTTGGCAGACTTCTTGTAAGCTGTTACATGCTCTTAAAGATATTAAATACTCACATGCCATACAAATTAGTTGACTAGAAGAGGAAAACTTCTGTATTCTAATTGAGTGATGTGATAGTCCATTTTCCAGAGGGGTACAAATTGCCTTTGAGAGGAAGACTGCAACTGAGGTCACAGTACTTATTAGAGACCAGAAAATCTAAATGGGAGAGAGAACATTTCCCTCAACTTTTGTAAAATTCTTAGCAGAATTTTATAGGTCATTAGAGATCAGAAACATAATTCTCAGGACCTTCACACTGTAGACTACACAGGTTCTGCAAGACACTTATTTGAGTACTCCATCTCTTTACCAGTTTTAAAGATAGATGCTACATTTACTCTTTTATGGTCCTTTTACTCTATAAAACCCTTCACAAATTTTCAAAGACAGTGTTGTCAGCCCTTTAAACTCTTGGGGATGTAGTTTTCCAGACACTGGTGCTTTGAAAACTTTACAAAGAAAAAGACTGAGTAGAACTATACCCAGTTCTCTTAATATACAACACATACATATTTCTGAAGAGGGAATTCTAATATTAGTAGACACCTAATATTAAGAAATCTACCTCTTAAAATATGGGATCTCAATGGAAATTGATTCCTGTGGGAATTGTCAAGTTGAGCTGACTAATCTTTGAAGTTTTGATTTTTTTTTTTTTTTTTTTAATTTGTGCCACTTGTTACAACTGGAGATGATGTGTACAGGTTTTCTGTGATTAGATGTTGGAATGGGCTGCCCAGGGAAGTGGTGGAGTCACTGTCCCTGGAGGTGTTTAAGGAAAGACTGAACGTGGCATTAAGTGCCATGGCTTGGTTGTCAGGGTGGTGTTCTGCCATAGCTTGGGCTCAGTGATCTCTGGAGTCTTTTCCAACCTAACTGATTCTGTGATTCTAAAGATGGGAAGCCCAAGACTTGTAGGATCTGAGTCCCTGCAGACTATGAAGATAAATCCAGCATTGTTGAGGTAGCAAAGCATTCAAGGATTCATAATGCTTGGCAGGGAAAAGAAGTAAACTCCTGGGACTGTTCAAATCTCATCCAAAATTCTGGAGTTGCACAGATGTGAAGTGCAGCACATGGAGCTCTCAAAACTGAGACCAGTTAATTTTGCTCTTGGTGGAACTCTTTAGGTTCTGCTGAAGCCTTAAGGGGGATAAATGACACTCATTTTTGCTTCCCTTGTACAGAGCTACTATCACTGCTATGTTAAAATCTGCTTCACCCTCCAAACTTAAGTGAGATGTAGATGAATGTTGAAAACACTTGAGTGATGACATTATTAAGATTTTTAAATCTTCTAATGGGTAGTCATTTGTGCTGACACTGAAAAGTCAAACAGTATGCCACAGGTTACAGCACATATTCTGCATTGGCAGAATGAAATATGCCTGCTGCTGCATGTGGTTATACAGTGAGAATTTCAAATTTAAACTCACATCAGGATGAAAAGGAAATTATGCTTAATATAAAGGTAAGACTTCAGAAGGAAAATAATTCTGAGTGAATTCTATATTTGACATATGTATGCCATATAACTGGTGGTGTATATGGCAGACACTTTTCCATCAAAATATTTTTGCTTAAAACATAAAAATATTTCTGTTGATACTGTGTCATGAAGGTCATTTTGGTCTTCTACACCCAGGGAGAGCACACAATGCAGTTTTAAGCAAAATGGGTTATAATACATGCAAAACACCCACGTAGGAATGCATTTTCCTTTGCAAACCAAATTACATTGTGGGGATACTAAGCTGATAATTTTTGAAAGCATTCTCACAGGAGTGAAAATTATATTCTCCAATGCTCTTCACTCGTGTTTATACTGCCTTGAAATTCTACCCAGAGGCTGTCAGAAGAAGCATAACTAACCATGGAGGCAGTGATCACCTTGAAAACTGGAAATGGACTTTGCCTCCCTAGCAAAAAAAAAAGTGCCTGAGTGATGGGTAACATAAATCTGAACAGATTTTTCTTCTTGGGAAGAACTTGCAGTTGCAATACCTGCTGTTACCATTAAGTCAGAAAAATGTAAGGATTATGGAAATGCAGTGGGTTACTAAAAAGAAAACATTCAGTACTTTTTTCAGGATTAATTCTAGCTTTGTTTTTAAAGTGAAGTAGAAGGACCATTTGCAGAAGGGAGCTGGACTTCTCAAAAACAAGATGGGAGTAGGCTCCTGGTCAGACAAATCATTATATTGATAAGTAGTATTTAAAATAAAGAGTCTGAATAATAAACTCTGAATAAAGAGTTTTCAGGTCGGATAACGCCACGTTAGAGATGTCAGTAACAGAAAGTTGGAGCTGTTCCTCAAAACTGGACTTAGATCTCATTGGAAGAGCCAGGAGGGTTTTCAGTGTCCCCTGTAAGTCTCTCCCGTTCTCCTCTTGCCCTCAGAGCTGGCAGCTCACAGGACCCTGGCTGCTGCCCAGCGGTGCTGCTCCTCTGAAGCTGCAGAAATGTTTGACACTGAGCAGCCCTCAGGCCAAACCCGAGGGTTTTCCTTGGCTGCAGTCCTGTGCTGTGGCCCACCTGCACCCCGTGGTGTGGCCTGGAGGCAGGAGAGCAGGGAGGGGTGTCTGTGCTAACCCCTCTCCCTTTTTCTCCCAACACTGGGGCTGTGCCTGCTGGAAGTAAGCCAAAGAGCAGATGGAGTTTAGAAGCAGTCTCTGGGAAGGATGCTGTTGCAAATAGCTCTTAGTCTACTAACAGGACTTAAAACTGCAAGTTTTTGTGCAAAAAGCTTTGCTTGGCAAAGCCAAAGAAAACACAAAAAGTGATTTTCCACTTGGAAGTTGTTTGGTTTGAGGTCTGTTAATAACTGCTGTAAAATCTTTATGTTTCTAGTCTGGAGAAGATCCTTTATGCACAGGCTCCTAAAACATCCTTTACTCCCTGGTCACTTGGGGATCTCCTGCCTGTAACCTGTGTTAGTCACAGTCTGGAATGGTCCACTGGGAGAAATGGCCCAGAGCTGTGAGATCTGGTTCAGCTTTCTCATATGTCACCAAATGAATAGCTGTGCCTGCATTTTGGCTAATGAGCAACACAAGGCAAAAAATGCCTTGCCTTTCCTTAGAGATACTGTGGGGTTTTCCAAAGAGAGCACAGAGCATTTTTTCCCAAGTGGTGAATTACCTAATTTCAGTAAATTGCCTTCTTTCCAGGTTATACAAGCAACTTTCTTTTATAGCTCTACAAGGATGTACTGCCAGGTGCTACACATAGTGCAGAAAATACATTATGATGCCAGTTGCTAACAGACTAAAAAAACCTTCAATGTTTTTCTCTTTTAAAAAGAAGTAATTTCATTAATATTTTTCCAAGCCAATGAGCAAGTAAGGAATATCTCCCTGTATGCCAGTTTCAGGCACAGCTCATCCTTGGTAGTAATTTCACATTGAGACATTAACAGCAGCTTTTATTATTCATGGTTTTGATCTATTTTGTGGAGACAGAACACCACTAATCAGCTGATTTGACTTCTTCTGAAGTAGCTATTGTAAAGCTTATTTGGGAAGGAGATAAGAAACACAAGATGTCTTTACTCTGGAATGGGAAACAAAAGAAAGGGTTGTATTGCTATAAAACACTAAACTTTTCTGTAATCTCTTTTCTTCAGATGAGCTTTTCTTGTTTGCTTGCTTGGTTATTTTTTGGGGGGTGGTAGTATAATTTAATAACAAGACAGAGGTGTACAGTAAATTTCATTCATGTGCAGTAAACAGAGGATAATTGATATGCTAAGTATGTGCTCAACCCTAATGGTCTCATTGCTGTCAAATATAGGTGGTTGTTACAAGTGTTGTATATACAGAAAATGCTTTCAGCTAGAAGACAGTCTCAGGAAAAAATAGGATTGCTTAATTTGGAGGGTAAGGCTCTGTAAGACAGCACTTGCTGGTCTAAGTCTTCTAAATACAATCTGTATAATTCCATCTCATCTTCCAAATCTGTCAAGTGCACAGTTATAAAGGTGAGGGTTTTAATGTGAAATGATCATGGACTTGTGTAGGAATCTGATCTGCACTCAAAGATGTCTTAGCTTCATAAGACATTAATCACATAGCCTGTATTCAAATAATTGCATATTTTTTTACATTCATATGATATTCCTCTTTTACTGCACTTCTGTAATTTTCCACATTTGTTTGATGGGACAATTAAATGCTATTGCTTGTGAGATAAATAATTCATGGTTTCTGAAGCATAACTATGTCTGTAGTCATACTATGAGAAGGCAATGTTTTATGTAGATTTGTTTTAATTCATGCTTTATTACCTTTATTATCACTAACTGCTGTTTTATAACAAAGCTATAGTTTGGAATCAGAATAGATATGCTTTAATTTAAACTGAACTAGAGCCTGATACTAGCAGTGTGTTTGTCCTTTCCAGAAGTGCAGCCCCGAAAAATGCTACTGTACTATTTATCCATTGATCTGTTTGAGTGGGATATATGTCATGTATTGTCTTGAGAGTATTAAGAAAAATTGGTACCTGGAAGAACTGAATAACTATTAATATGTACAGAAACTTTCCCTATGAGTAAATAATATCTGCAGATCTCTGGAGATGATGTATTTTGATGAAGTTTGAATGTAATATTTCCATTTGTAAACAAATTTGATCAAATACAATAAACAGTGCTGGAGTCTTAATGTAATTCTATTACCTATAAGTCATACAGGAAACAGCAATGCAGATGCCTAACAAGAGGCAGAGTGGCTTCTTCAGCTTTGCTGATAAATATCAGTGTAAGTCATGTAAGCCTAATAATCAGGCAGAAAGTAGGAGAAAGTAATAACCTTAGTCTTGTCAAAGCATAAATGGAATATAGATGAAAGTTGATGCTTTGAGTAAAAATGCCTGCCAGATTTAATGTAAGGAATAATGACGTAAGGCTGGAATTCAAAAACTAATAGAAATATCCTTTGATATCCTGAAATACAGGGAAATACACACAGCTCTGAAATTAAGACCAGACAGGATAGACCTGCCATTTTGGGGGGGTCTTTGGCTGTCCATACATTCAAGCAAGCTAGGGGATGGAGGGTACCTGGGGCCTTTAAGTACAAGCAGATAATATCTGACAACTTTTGTAACACTGAATCTCACAGGCTGAGGAGAATTTTGATTTTCTTTTTCCTACTGATCTTTCACCTTGGGTTTAATCATGGCACTGCAAACCTTTAATCTCTAAAATGGCAATACTATTAGACAGCTTGTAAAAGTGTTGGGAGAGAGAAGAATTTTATCACAGCTCTAAAGTTACCAAATGCTTTTATTTCTGCAGGGTGCAGTTGCTGGCAGAGCCTGTTAGCCAGGGCAGAGCAGGTCACACGTGCTGATGATTCTGAAGAGAAGCCACGACAGCAAAGGTAAGACTGTGGTACCAGTCCTAGGCTGTGTCTATCTCTGAGGGAGGCCCAAAGAAGGGTGTAGGAATGCAATGAAAGAGTATTGTTATAAATAAATAAATGAGTGTGTGTGTGTGTGTGTGTAACATGGAGGTAAAAACCCCCACCCAATCTGTAAAAAGACATTGAGTCTGTTGTGTATGCTGTTTCAATGATGAGATTAGAATATGTCTAGGTTTTGTTTTGAAGAAAGTTAAATCCTCTTCCAGTCTGTCAACTACATGCTATTTTTGCAAGCGTGTCAATACTTAGCAGTTGGAATCAAAGAGACTGAAGCCATGTTTTGGGAACATTTACTGAAAAAACCAACAAAATGCACTATTAATTTTTTTTAACAGAAAATGAGACACCTCCCAGAGTAAAGGAATCGATCTCAAATGCACAGGATGACAGCCATTACTATCACAGTGGAAATTCCTGTTCTCTTTACTGACAGGAGGATCCTACCCATTGTGAAATCAAAGGAGTAATCAAATCAAGAGTTTATGTTTCCACCAGATCATGTTGACAGAAGAGCTCCATTCTGCTCGAAGGAAATATAAACGAATTGAACCTTTTTCTCTTCTCCACCCCTCTTATCATGCGCAGCTGCTGAGCTTGGACAGCTCTTGCTGGCTGTCTCTGGTCAGGAAGCAACAGTGCAAAGTAATTTCATGACTGTATTCTTTCTGAAGGGAGTTTTAGTAATACACTGGAATAAAAGGAAGCAGAATGAGTCTGACAAGGCAGCTGCTTGAACTTATTGCACCTTGATGGCTATTCCTCACTATTATCTGTCTGCTTTCAAACCTAGTCCAGCCATAGGTGTAACCTGGCAGCATAATGTGCCTCAGCATGGTAATTTTCTTCTCGGAATGTGTGTAAATAAATGTTTGTATTTTTTTGGGGTTGTACAAGACTAGGAAAGGGATCATCAGCTGCAGAAGTCCTATGTATGAAAATATTAGTTATTTTTGGAGAAATTTTTCTTTCTGTGTGTCTTTGTTGTTTTCTTTGAAAATTTTAGTTGTTTTGGCTCAAAAAATACCTTTGTGTTATTGGTGATTAGACAACATCCTGCCTCTAACTATGCAGAAGCTGCACAATATTAGCAAGTAATCTGGTACTATATCTCTCAAATGTTTTCACTCCAGTGTGCATGGTAAAGTGTACTTGTTGCTTTTCAACTGAGATCTTGAGGAACAACCTCCTTTATGAAACACATTTTCTTCCCTTGTTATTTCCAGAAGTAAAATATAACTTTACATAGCGGCTTGAGAAAATGGGGGAGCACAAAGTCCACATTTCAGAGAAGCATATGATTATGGAATTTAATCTGAGAAGGTCAAACCTCTCAGGAAAATTGCATCTGACTTTGTAAGACTTGGCAAACCTCCAAGTCAGAAAAATGTTTCTGCTTTTTCTGTGAAAAGTAGAAATAGTCTTCTACTTTTCCTGTTGGCTGAGAAAATTCATCTAATTTCCAGGCAGAGAAAAATGAAAGAATAGCCTGGCCTAAAATAATTGAGTTAGTGTGTTATATTTTATATCAGTGTTATATTTTATATAAAAAAAGAAGGACCTGAGAAGGTTTGTCCATAACTCACCTTTTCCATTTTAGCCTTCACACTGACAAGTTTACTTGAAAATCAATATTTTACATTGAAAAAAACCCTGTTCTGTGTCAGTAATACTCTCAAGCAATATAGATCTTAAAGAAACATGCCAAGACTTGCCAGGTAAATATTTGTAATGAATAATCTGTCTGAACCCCGGAGAAACTGCAGATTTGGAAAGAGATGGCCAGTTTCCACAGTGGTGCTCTGGGTCAGCTATTCTTCCCCTTCTCCTTGGGTACTTTTGCCCACTGCTTTTACCACAGGGCTGCCTCATTACTCTTCCTTTGGCAGCTGTGCCTCTTCTTATTGCAAATGTCAGCCCTCAGCAAAAAAGCATCTCTTAAGCAGCAGTTGCACAGGCTGCCCTGCAGGAAGAAGGCACCTAGTGCAGTGAAAATCATGTCAGCTACTCTGGGTGCTTTGTTTCTGTCCCAGTTTTTCTCGTGTGAAGAGAAGGAGGTGAGAGGGTTTTGGTTCAGCGGGGTGGGCATCCACAGAGCCGTGGGTGAGAAAAACAATTGTATCTGGTCTCTGCTCTTTCTGATGGGGTGTCACCTCAGCTTTCTGTGTTCCAACCCTTTCTGTCCCAGGAAGGCGTTCATACTTGCCTGTGTCTTGCAAAAGAATTCTGGATTTATAAGGTGCAAAGTGTTCTTAATCCTATATCCTGAGGAAGGCAGTGAGCCGATGGTCGGATTCTTTGCACTCTTGAATAGGTAGTCTGAAGGATTTAATCTGAACAAATAATAGTCAATTCTTTTCACTATGAACCTGGATTATCTCTTCCAGGGAACTTGTACTGGAAGCAAATCCATAATTATTGTATTCTGTATCCTTACTCATAGTCTAGGTCTGAAAATATCCTGTAACAGAAGCAATCTCTCCAGTTAGACTGCTCAGCAGTTCCCAAAATTTCTGTCCTGTATAAACCCTGGACTGAGGTAAAAGTCACTAAAGTTATCATGAAGACAAAGTGGAATGATTCTCTTCTGTCAAAGAGGCAAACTGCAAAGTGGAAAATGTTTTTATTTTTTAAATTTCCACATTCCCACTCTGTACTTAGAAACAGGTGCATTTTACTCTGTGTGTGAAGTAACACAGAGGGTTTAATCTTCTGGAAAAGCCAGGACAGCTGTCCTTGGAGAGCATAAGTCAGAATCTGTGTTAGTAGGGAGCTTTGCTGCAGATACTTGGAGGTTACAGGCAGATTTTATAAAGAGAAATTATGTCTCATTCTGAAGAAAATGAAGAAAAAACAGAACTCCAGTCTGTCTCATCAGAGCATGGAAAAGAATTCAGGTTACATATTGAATGTAAATGAAGTATTTTGATTATTCTGGCAATTTTATGGAGATTAGAGCTTTTCTGTGAAGTGTACAGCTTGAGACTGATTTTTTGCATCACAGTCTGAAAGCAAATGTTCAAACAGTAGGAACTTCAAAACAGATCCCCCCTGCTTCATTTATATATATGTGCAGACATGCACATATATTTTAAGGGAATCTGTTTTTATTTAAAAGGAGTACTCTTCCCCCAGCCTAGTTGAATTGCCATTTCATTCCTTAAATATTTTTGGGATATCGATCAACTTTTGTAGTGTAAATACACAGTTCCTATGCAATACACCCTTTATTATGACAGGTGACCATAGGGCTACTCAGCTTAGAGAATTATAATCAGGGCTCTTATGGAATATTTAAATAGCAGAAAGATTGGGGTTTTTTTCTTTTTAATCCAGTTTTTTCAGTGTTTTACACAATACTGAAATGATGACAAGAGTCAATATGTTAAATTCCCTACAACTCCTACAAATCCAGCTAAAGCAAGGGAGGAGTTGTGCTGTTTTGTTTTAAAGGGGCTTGTGTCATGAGTGACCTCCCCTTTATTACAAAGAGAAAAGAAAGACAAAAATAAAGAAGAGGATAGCATTGATGCACAGAGAACATAACAAGAGTGTTACCTGAGAAAACCCCCTGAAATTCAGCAGTCTGTGTGTCAGAAGGACTTTCAAAGTGATCCACAGCTCTATGGTTGAAATCTTCTCTCATGTCTCCAGCAGAGAAGGAAAAACAGAGAATTCATCCTTCATATTTTAGAGTTCTGCACTTCAAGAGGAAAGCTGTGAAATGCCTGATTCCAGTTTTCATAGCGGTCCAACAGGGCAATTCGGCATGCCTCAGCACCATGGCAGCAATAAAAAGAGCACGAGTAGAAAAGAACTAGATACTTAACAGCTTGAAAAAACGTATTGGCATTCCTCAGCACCATGGCAGCAATAAAAAGAGCACGAGTAGAAAAGAACTAGATACTTAACAGCTTGAAAAAACGTATTGACATTGGCACATGCTTATTTGCTACAGCATTTTCTGGGATTTGTGCTGAAATGGAAGCCTTTTGATAAAAACAGTTGATATCCTGCCATAAAAAAGGTATAAAGAAAAGCCATGTCAAACTGTATTCTGCACACTATATACGTGAATGAAGGGAAGAGTAATGAACAAGCTTGCCAAATCAAACTAGATAAAAGCAAAATAAAAAATGGAAACACAAAGCACTGTCAATAAGTAGCACAACATGACCTTTCTTTAGCTGTGTTATTCTTTTTTTGGCGTAGATTTAAAAATATT
>NW_008238644.1:1677550-1678703 GCF_000691975.1 Corvus brachyrhynchos
TGTGCTTTCTGTAGAAGCCTCACACAGGTAGTTTCCAATTACTGAAGCCATATGCTTGGCACTCTTCAAGAAAGGGATTGGGCACTTATAGGAAGGGAAAAGTAGAATTAGGCAGCCATAAAAATTGGATATTTTAATAAGATAATATGTATCTCAATGCTTAAAAGCCCTATAGCAAGTCAGCTGTTAACTAATTTGTGTGAGAGAACAGATTACCTGCAGACATACCATTCTATTGTATCAGTTTTATCCTGATTTTCTAAGTTTTATTATTGACTTCTGTGACTGATGCTCAGTAAAATTATGCTCAGTAAAATTGGCCTAATCCAGCATATCATAACCTATAGTTCTGTACTCCTAATTTTCCCCGTATAACAAGCTTTTAATTAGGTCAGCTGGGGTTCACACAAAAGAACCCTTATGGGTTGGATTGAAGGTGTTTTGTTTAGCTTTGATGGATGAATGGCTGTCTCTATCATCAGGCACACGTAATGGAATATTTTATCATCTTCCTAGTTAGGTTGTCAACATGTGGTTCACAGCAGCTGCTGTGAATTCATTTTCCAATAGGAAATATGGTAAATGCATAAACCAAAATAAAATTGCAGAGAAAATAACTTTCTGATCTATTTCGGTGAGCAAGGGGTGTTGGGTGGTGTCTTGATTGTGGTGGGGGTTTTTTTGGTTGTTTTCCTTTTGTTTGTTTTGTTGGTTGTTTCGGTTTGTTGCTGTTGTGGTTTTTGTTTTTATTTTGTAACTATGTATGAGTTTAGCTGCAATAGAGAAAATAAAGATTTCCTTTCTGGTCCAGAGCTGAAGACCAGACATTCTGCTCAAATTAAAAAAATGTCATTATTTTTAATATATTTTTATCTTCCTCTGGCAAAGGAGGATAGTAGAGAAATCCTTCTCAGTATGCAGTCTCCAAATGGACTCCTTCCAAAATCTCCTGAAGTCAATAGAGAAATGTTTATGCTCTTCATTTGATATTGGATCAAGTCTTATTTTCAGCTCTGACCAAGATTGGTTTCACAATTCTGGCCTGTTCCTGGGTAATATAGATTTGTATGTAAATCTGTACTTTCTAAAATATTTTAAATCTGTTAATAAGTGGTAATGAGGTGAAGTTTTACTCAAATGAAGTACAATTCCT
>NW_008238644.1:1678736-1698634 GCF_000691975.1 Corvus brachyrhynchos
TTAGTTCAGTTGTGGGCATGGTGGGATGGAGTGTCATTTTATTTTTTTATGTTTGTCCTTTTTCTCCTCATGAACTGACAAAATGAGGTATGGTTTTATTACCATGTATAGGGAATTAAGGAACAGAGTTTCCATTAAAAACGATCTGTTAACACCAAAAAAAAGTTAATGTTCCTATTTTTGCTTTACTATTCTTCATTACATATTTTCTAGAAATGGAGGTACATGCCTAACTGCACCCTAATGGAAATTTGTCCTTTTATCTATGGTTAGGAACAGACCCGTGGACAAGGTGTTAGGAAGGAAAGAACTTCCAAATGAATGGTGGGATCTCCTTGAGAGAGCTCTAAGGAGAGAAAACCAGAAAGCTGAGTTGTTTATCACAGCTTTTCTTTACTATCCTTTTCTCTAGTGACTTACAGATTGAAGTTAAGTTTCACAGCTTGCATTTAATGACCTAATTTGGATTGTGGCTTGTATCAAAATGCTGAACAGAACATTTTCCATTTTCTATTTTTATTTTAGTCTTTCTCTATTGAAAATATCCAGTAAACTTTAGATTGCTTTAATTGCATGCTGATTCCCAGCTCTGTATGCAGAACAGGACTATATGTTCTTCAGCCATACTCACAGGACTGTCTATCTTCTACTCCAATGTAATAACAAAAGAGCTGAGAGAGCTGTCATTTCTTTTACAGCAACTTCAGATAATGGTTTCTCATGTTAATAAAGTATTGCAGGATGGAGAGATGAAAGTTACATTTTTAAGAGGAAAGATGAGTACTTGCTATTAAGGGGTGCAAGGACCAGGAAACTGAGGCTACAGTTACTCTTCAAAATAAAAGATCCAGAGATTAGTTGTGGTCTAAGTGAAGCTGGAGAATCACTGAGAGGTTGGGACCTTGTGCTGTGTCACATGAAGGATGCACCTCACTAAAGGTGTTCATTTTGTATTTGTGAGGTTTCCTCTGTGTCATTCTATGACTTCCTGTGGACTTTTAAACAGTAATTCTGTTATGTACATTCAGGCAGGTTCTAAGTATTCTTCCATACAAGTAGCTATAGAAAAATTCTGCATTTCAGTAGGTCCGGAAAATGCTGTCCACAGTGACTGCTTCTCTGCCCCTGAAAATTGATTATTGCACTCTGTATATTTTCCTAAGCCATTTAAGTGGATCAGATAGTTATAGATATTTGACATGCTAAGTGATGGTCTGGCTAGAGTAGCACTTGTGTGAGGTAAGTGAATTGTTTCCAGTAAACTTAGCCTATCTGTATTGCTACTATGCCACCGCTTGTCTTAAAAATGGTCAGTCAATTTGTTGCATGACATTTTTGGATTAAGTGGGCTGTATGGATTACTTAATTCTAAAGATGCCATTGATTTTTTTCTATGTGACCTGCTCCACTATTTTTTGTTTCTTCATAATTGATTTTCAGTGTATAAAGCACTTACTATTGAATGCTTATTGCAAAATAAAATGATAAAAAGCAATAGATAGTGATGATTTTTTGCAGTCTGTCCTTTCTCATTGTAGTTCTTGCAAACAGTTGTGCCTTGTCTGAAATAATGATTATTGCCAAACTATGTAGGAAGCCAGAAATAAGGACAAGTTTTATTCCCATGGTAAATGAATTAATTAGCATTTTCAAAGTTTTAGTGGTACATCAGTAAATCAGCTAGGGAAGTCAGATGAACCTCCTGATGACTAAGGATTTCCTTCTCAAATTTGTAGCAAGCATAGGGAAATAAATAAGAGGAGGAGTAGGTTTGACAGGAAATTTTGTTTAAGCTGTTGATTATATGGCTCCATTGCTCTTGTTCTCATTATAGTTCTCATTGCAAAATATGCTGGAGACATGTTATCATTGCAACAGATAGTGGTGAGAAAAGGGTGGCTTAAGAATCTTGAAATACTTCAGCCTATCCGCCAGTGGCCAAAGATAGCTCGACGGAATTGCGTTTCTCCTTGGTCTGAGGGATAAGTTGCAATTTCAAAATATCTCAGGAGCAGCCAGGACAAAGTACCAGGGCTTGATTTTCCTGATATCAGCCTACAGCTTCTCAAGTCAGATGGATGTGTCTGGTCCTTTGTTTAACAGCTAAGTGACAGGAGATGTGGGATATCTTTTCAAATGCTGAGAGAATATCTGAAAGCTACAACTGTGTGTTCAGTCTGATAGTTTAAAAAAATGTGTTCTGTTTGAATTGTCCTGGTATATTTGTTTTTCAGTTTTATACTAGTTTCTTAGCTTTTGTCTTGTCTGGTTTTCTCCTATATTTAGTCAGATTTGGGGTCACAAGTATAAAAGAGTGATTAATCTCTTGATGAATTCCATGTAGGTTTTGCTGTTGGAAAGACACTTGGGTTTGTGGGAGAACAGCTCCATGTTGCAGGGCTGAAATCATTAGTGCTGAAGTCTATTGATCTGGCAACATGAGTTGCTAATGCAATATAGAAATAGGCAAAATATTTATGACCTGAGCTTTGGCATGTCCATCTGACTCATCCTGCTTTGCAGTGATATTTGAGAACAGAAAACTCCAATTTCTCAAGCATGTAACATTTTGTTCTGCAGCTCTAACCCTTTATAAAAGGACTGAAGAGATTTTTTTAATTTATTCTGATAACGGGAAGTTGCCATATCTTATGACATCTTTAAAAAGACCAATCATACTTTTAATTGCTTAATTAATCACAGCATGAAAGGGGAACAGTCTTCAAGGACATTTACTTTTTTTTTCTTGCCTACAAAGTTTAGTTGGCTGCTTTCTTTATCAAAGCTACTTGTTTGATAGTAGAGAATGTAGCTAAAATGGTTGATCAAACAAACACAAGATCATCCTTGACACTCTTTAGTGTAAGATGACTGACCTATAAAGCCTAGTTAGATATTTCTATCCCACTGGTGTGGATGAAAGCCTATGATTTCTTCCCCAAGAATATGCCTTTCTGTTTCAGCCAAACATAGATTAAAAATTTCCCACAAACCTAAAATATAACAGAAAGCCTAAAAGCAGAGGTGGGCATCTTGCCAGGTTGGGGAGAAGAGCTGAGATTCAGGTTCTCTGTACTGGTCAATGAACTCATTACTTCTCACCACTGAGAAACATGCTGCTTTCTTTGTCACACAACCTGTCTCATCTCATTAGCACAATGACTTGAACATGTTGACAGCACGTAATGGTTTTCACTGCATATGCTAAGAAGTGGTTTTAAACCAATTTGCTGTTTTCTTTGTAGGCAGAGTGTGACTGCTGATTGCTGCTAGGGTCCCTGAAAAGTTATTCGTTTGCCACTATTCCTATAAGTAAAATATGAAGCTGTGAAACAGATGATCCAATGCAGCAGAGTGCTTGTCCCTTTCCCTGGATGTTAATGAACTCCCACTCATTCCCAACGGGTTGCTGGGTGGAGGGAATGCATTCAGGCTGAATCAACGTGCAGTGACTCAACAGAGAGCGTCTGCATTGGCTCTTTGTTTTCCCAAAAGCTATTAAAGCATAGCTAATTCTCAGAGCTGAAAGTTTAACATTTCCTGAGTGCATTGTCTGCATTTCATAAACATATTTAAATGTTAGACTTCATTCTTACCATTAAGTGCCACCTACCTTATTTGATCATGTTTAAATTTTTTTCCCAAGGCATTAATGGACTGAGCAAAGCTTTCAGTGAAAGTCCTACCTGTGCATTCTATTTATTAATTATTATTAAAAATAAGCTCGCCATATAGCAGCCTTAAATAATGAGCCCTGTATTTAGTGGTGGCATAACATTTGAATGTTAACCTACATTCAGGGAAAAAATATTAAAAAGGAAATGGAAAAACATCTTTTGAATTGTCTCATCTCTGATAGTGAACTGCCTGTAAAAAGCTGCTTTAAACAGGGATTTTCTTCACATTATTGCTGCTAGATTTAACCTTCTGTCCCCTTTCTAGACTCTGTATCTAATGTGAGACTGGCACGTACTGGAAAGCTGTTAAAATTCTCCAGTTCTGTGGTAATACCTTGGCTCATTGGTGCTGGATGATGTTCTTTGCACCGTTGCTGTAAGAAGAAATCACATGACCAAAGTTAAGCAGAGTCCTGCATTGTTTTCAGGCAGGCCTGTGAATACTTCAGTTCTACTTGACTTAGCATAATTGATAGGAGAACAGCTTGTATTTTACTTTTTCGCCACATAATCTTAAAAAAAGTTCCTGTATCAGTGTCCTGATAACAGTGAACACTTTGACTGTTGATGACTACCACAAAAAATTAAATCTTTATGTGTTCTCATGAAAATTGTTGTGAAGTCAGAGGAATTTTTCAGGGGAAGGAAGAGACCAGTTGTAACTTTCTTGTATTCACTTCTGCAGAGAAAGGATTTTTTTTACAGTTCATAGCATCTCATTTAGGCCAATGAATTCCACCTCAGTCACATGGATACAAGATACCTCAGGTTATTGCTGAGGACTTATTTTTGACAAAAGGATTGAAGTGTTCTCCCAAATTCTGTATTTGAAATGTTTTCATTATTACTCTGAAGTATCCAGAGACAGTCTGAATTTTACTTTTGTTATGATATAAATATATTTTTTGATAAATAAACATAAGTGATCAATAAACTTAAGTGATAAGCAGATAACAGGCAAGTAGTACTTGAAAGATTAAATGTCCATTCTGAAAAGTTATACAGCACTTTTTATCTCTATATAATTTGTGTATAAAAATAGATATTTTATGTATTTGATTTATTTTCTCTTGAGTTAATTTTTGGAATTATGTTCTGATTGGAGGCTGGCAAAACTTTCAAGTTTGGAAAAGGAATGTTTGTTCACTTCCTTGGAAGACTGTCAAGTTCTAAGGATAGAAAACAAATATCCCATTTGGATAGACACACAGCTCTCTCCTGTTCACTGAACCTGCTGGAATCACAAGCACCTGCTCAGCACCCGGGTAGGTGAGTGGAGCCTCCCTGTAGCTGATGCCTTTGGATTGATTGATGTGCAGCCTTCAAACCTGCATTTCAGTCTCGTGCCTAGTGCTGCTTTGAAAGCTTTCAATCTTGGGTCACAAACAAAGGGTTTGTCATGTGCAGGGACCCTGACCTAGAGTGCCACTGGCTGCATTTTATTCTGCTGCTTCAATGTTTTTGTTTCAGCTTCCTCCTGTTATATGTAGCTCAGCTGGTAGCCTGTGGCTCCAAGCTGCTGTCATTTGATTTAACCACTCACAAATCAGCTAAGTCAAAATTAATTAATGAATTCCTGTTTTCTTCCTCCTGAGCTCTCCTAAATAATTCGTCTTTAATTTACTCAAAGTACTGGAAACATTTGGCTTGACATTATTTGTCCAAGGTGACTATGAAAATGGAGCTGCTCAAAAAACCATTTGCACAATGCTACTTTTGAAATGCTTGCATAGTTGTTTTTAAATGCTTGACTTCATTGTAGACAAGAGGGGAAATATAAGTCTTACTTTCAGCTGACAAAGATATAAATATGGCATAATATCTCTTTCTCTACGTGGTGAAATGGCTCTTGAAAAAAAAAAGTCAATATTAAAAGTTGGACCTTATTGAATCTCCCAGAATTAAAACCACACTTGGACAGCAGAAACTCATCAGAGCTGAAGCCTCCCACTATCCTTTTTCTGTGACATACCACAAGTAGAGAATGTACACACTACATCATCAAATGAAGCTAGTAATTGTGGAGTCATTATAAATTTTATTTTGCTTTTATAGAATCGTATTTCTTTAAAGGAGAACAGAAGAGAGTCATGCACAGCAGCAGGGGAGCCTGTAGCTGCTTGCATCTCGGTTTTGTAAAATGAACTTGACCTTTCAGCAATGCCAGGATGATTTCTGTGGCATACAAGCAGCAGAAGAAAGAGCAACTCAGGAAATATTAAAGGAACTTTCAACAATGAGGGAATATGATCCCAGAATTGCACTTGGCCCCGGCTGATTTATTTTTTATTTATGTAGCAGCTTAATCACAGTTGGTAACTGCAATTTTTCAAAGGCAATTAATAGCTGAAGTTACTGAAAGATGACTCAGGTTTCCAAAGCAATTTGACACCTGCAGATTTTTTAAGGCAAAGGTTCCTAATCCAAGTCAGGTCAGTGCAGCCAAAGGCTGCTGGACTCTGTGTGGGTTGTGTTCTGCTTGGATTCTTGTCTCACACTTCGCTTTTTGAGCTAGCTGGAGATATTGCTCTAACTTTTTTAGTCCTCACCATGGGCAGAAGGAAATGAGTGAAAACATACTGAAATATGAACGTTATTTTGTAATGTTAAACCATACTTTCTTTACCTATTCACCAGTGCTTTAAACAGCTCTGCATGAAGTTTCAGCCATGCAGATATTTGCAGTGGAGGTGTAAATGTTTAATCTGGGTTTGTCTAAAGCACCATTTCTGTAGCATAACAGAGGAGATCTGTCTTCTGCAGTGGCCATCTGATGGTGCTTTAAAGAATGTCCTGAGTAGTGAGGCTGTGTGTAAATAGAGCACAACATCTGCAGAGAAGCACTCACATCTGTTTAATTTAATTTTATTTGTTTTACATGTACAAAAGCTAAAGATATCCAGATAGATGTTCAGAACAGTTTCCATGGCTTCACAGATACTCTATGTCTCCTTCCCATTAAAAAGATGATTCTGTGTTTTTTTCCAGATTTGAGCTCAGCCACTGTTGACGTCATTTTTGGTAAAGCAAAAGGGAGAAAGTTAAGCTGTTCCTACTACAGAGTCCTACTGTGTGGTATTTACCATGAATAAAGAGAGGCATGTCTGATGTCTTTGCTTTCTCACACACTACTGCCCAGCCTTTGAAGGAGCAGATTGGCACAGGGAAAATGAAGAGAAGGCAGGCCTATGTAGATATAGTTCATCCCTCTGTAGCTACTCTAATATCTGTATGATTCCCGCTGGAAAACAGAACGTCTGCTCATTTGAAAGGCTGTAACTCTACAAATTGCCCAAAGATGTTATAAATAGCAGTTGTTTTGTAGGAAATTTCAAAAGATTTATATAATTTAGTGTGCTGGAGGAAGAAAAATATGACAAAGCAAAGGATTTTTACCTTTTTTTGCTCATTATGGACATAAAAATATTGTGTTCCTTGGGCATTTTGCAAATAATTTTGAAAAAAATAAAATTATTCTTTTTCTCTGTAGCTTTTGTTATCCTGAAACCTTTAAAAAATCCTATTTCTTTCTAACTAGAGATTTAGTAAGAAGGAAAATGACATCAATATTTTTCCTTCAAAAGCCTAAAAAATTATAAAGAACTTCTCATCAGTTATCTGCAACTATTTTCCTTCAAATTAAGCCAATCCTCTCCTCATACCACAGAGACACAGCGCTCCTTACTCCTGGCTCTCCAAGGAGAGTGAGGTTCTCTTTTACATCCTTGATTCTTGCTTTCATCCCTAAAGGAGGCCTGGAATCACCCACTGGCTTTGCTACCTGAAAAATAAGCTGTTTGGTTTTATTCAAGTGATACTATTTTACTGTACACTGCCGTTTTTAGAGTGGTTGCATATATAATATTTTAAAAACACAATGGCAATTAATTCCTTGTGTTACTTACATTTTTTGGAGTAAAAATAATTATAAGTTTTACTAGGAGTAGTCCTTAAATAAATTTTGTGTTAATAATGAATTACTCAAAGGGAACTAATTGCCTGTCACAGGCATGTGCAGCATGAGACACTGCTTTGAGTAATAAATAGCAGGCTGTTCCCATAAACATATGCTGAAATCAGTTAGTAATGAAAATCGTGCATCATAAAGAGAACAGTATGGTAGAAGTTCTGCAAAACCGCCTTAGTGTAGTACAGAACCTAACTTGACAATTACAAAACACAAATCTGCAGTGAGGCAGATTCCCAACTGGCATAACTTGCTGCAGTCACTAAACTGATAGCCACTGGGTTAGAATTTGGGTGAGGATTATGAAGTTCTTGTCGCATATGTCAGAGTGCTTTGAGGTGCACTCTGCAGGGATTTCCAGATTTGGATGCTCAGCTCTTTAGAGTCCTGTTGCTTTCAGTGCTCACCTTTGGACTTTGCACTGAATTGCAGCGGTTTGAATTCTGTTCGGTCTCAGCTAGGGCACAGTTTGGGGTTTCCTTATCAGCCCCTTTCTGTCAAGAGAAATACCCCTTTGCCCAGCACACGTGTCAAGACACCAGTATGAATCTACCTGAAGTCCCACAATGCGTTAGTTCAGGATCTGTTTTCGTTTCATAGTAGCTTCATTATGGGCTTTGTCTGCTTCAGAACAGACGTCTCATTCCTTGGCAGCAGACATTCCTTCTGCTCTACACGGGACTAAAAAGTCCTGATCCCAAAAGTATTGTCCTTCAGGGCTGCTTGTCTCAACAGATCCTTCTTTCAATGAAAGTCTGCAGAGTAAGCCTAGAAATTAGACAGAACACTGCCAAATGCAAAGAGGTGGAGGATGCAAAGAGAGGAAGGTGACACTGAAAGACTGTGAGAAGCCACTGATGTAACTTGTGAATCTTCATAATCCCTCTCTCTTTTTAATCACAGGTTGCTGAGGGGTAACGTGTATTCAGAACTGTTATGCTTAAAGTGAGGACCAAAAGTTTTCTATGGGGAGGGTCACAGTTGAGCAGCTGTTCCTAAACCAGTGCCAGCTTAAATACTGGCTGCTTGCACTGCACAAGTGACTGGAAGTGCAACACTGCTGGATCTAATGATTTAGAATCGAAAGCACACACAGACGTGCAGAACCAGCATTCCAGTAAGTGTCTCTGAGCCTTTCCATGAATGACCAGACAACTGATGATTGATTATTTTCCAGTCTCATGGAGTATTTACCAATTTGGCTTTGACCATCAGGCAAAGATAAACCTGTATCACAGCTCCGGTTTAGAAATGTGCTCCCACCTGTGAAAGAGATGGGGCAAAGGAGAAATGAATGCACACTTAAGGATTTTATGTGTGAAGGGAGATAAAGTTGGACATGAACACAGACTTATGAGTTGAGACAGCAATGCAAGTCTGTGTTAAATCACCAAGATTAAGATAATTGCTCAGTTACACCTTGGGGGATGCAGGCTCCCTGACCAGGGCAGGACTGAGAACTCTCCCCCACTGCAATAGCACTCCCAGCCAATGCTTATCTGCATTTCAAGCCTTCCTTATCACTCTGTCCCTTATTGCTTAGGCAAATGACAAATTGAGGCTTTTATTTTTCTGCCAAACCCAATTTGTTTTGTTGTCTCTCACTTCTCTGACCCTGTCTGTCTTGACTAGCTCTTGCTTTTAGTTTGCAGTTTAGACCCATAGCATTCTGGGCGAAGGCTGTCATTTCAAAGGGAGTCTGGGGATGTTATTCCCCAGTATGGCCATTATAAAAGCCAAAAAAATTATTTTACTTGATTTTCATTGAGGTTAAAAGTTGATAGTCTCTTTATTAAAATGAGAAAAGATTTGGATAAGGGAAAAAACCCAAACCAAACAAGCCCAAACCTTCTATATGTAAGGCTGTGACTAAAAGAAGAAAAAAATTTCATTCATTTTGGAAGAGAAATTTCATACTGCATTTGCATCTTATGTGGTGACAGTTTTCTCTCATGTAAATGTTGCAGCACACATTAGTTTAGAGATGTTCTTGTATTACACTGAGAAGGATTTTATCTCCCTCACACCACAGAAGTTAATAAGGAGTAAGTAGTGGATATGTGGCTATGTTATAGACTGGTCTGCATTCTGCAGGATTTTAAAATGTTCCACTTTTTCCTCCTTATTGACTGAAGGAGGGAACCACTGATATGGGTCATCTTTAAAAAAATAACTGGGGGTTTTATTATTTAAAGGATTCCAAGCACTAGTGTTAAGGTTTTCCCCTAATAATGGACTACTGGTTATTAGTGAGAAAAACAAAATGACAAAACTTTGTATTAGCAACTCTTATTTAAACCAGAGCTCCAAAAGAATAAAACTATCATTTGTCAGAACTCTGTCAAATTTCAAAATGACAAGTGTTATCAATCCTAATGCTTCAGAAGCATTAGAGGCATTATGCAATTTAACTTAGTGAAAATAGCTGGATAAACTTCCTTTCCCTGATCATTTGAAATTGTAAGTGCAGGCCATCACCAGAGGTAGGCTGCTACATCTGATTCTTTTTTTCCAGCAAGGTAGGTACTTTATTCTCTCAACACTAAATTTTTTACCAGATTATTAGAAACCATGTGTCAAGTTTGTACATCTTGGCATCTCTGACCCCCAGCAGTAGATAAAGCAGCATTCTCTGCAGGACTCCTCTTACCTCTGTAGTGCATTTAAACAACTTCTACAACTCTTTTCCTGTCCTGTTGGGAAAGAATTCCCCCCTTTCTTTTCGCAGCCATGAAAACAAAGTAGTTAGAAATGCAGAGTGAATATGCTCAGTATTAAGAACTGTTGCCAATCTGTGACTTTGGTGTGTAAGCAATAATCCAAGAAAATTAGTACTCTAGAAAAAATTAGATAAAACAGTGTACCATTAGCCATGTGTCCCTCAATTTTGCATGTGACTTAGGGTTTCTTTCTGAATGAGAGGTGCTCAGTGTTAGCTTCAAGTTTCAAGTTTATTAACGTCCTCTGTTTAAGTTCTTTTTTGAAGAGCTGATGATAGGAAAATTAGCTACTACAGCAGAATTTTTCTTTTAATTGTTACTTTATACAACAGTATGGGGTCATAAATGGGATTATGAAACAACAGAAGACCTGTCAGTTTGACAGTTAATCACTGGTTAATCTCATGTGCTTCCATTAAGCTCATTGGAAACAGTTGCTTGTTCCTCAGTGAAGAAAAAGACCCTTACTCCGAGTTTATTCTAATATTTTACATATGTTAGCAAAAATGTAACTTTTAATTAAATTCAGTTTTGTCGCTGAAGATTTTAGATTCTTATTTCCACAGCAGATACCCTTGAAAAACTTTTTTCCATTGCAGCTGTGTGTAAAACCTAATCCATTTAGATTGAATTTCAGCAGGGACAGATGGGAGTGGTTAAACCTTTTTAGTTCTCATTCTGTATGGTTGATTGGAATTCACTTTTCTTTGCAGGTATATTTTGTTGCAGTAATTCACTTTTTGAAGTAAATCAAAAATTTAAAGGGGATTATTTTTATCTTATTTTAAGGCAATGTGGTTGCATGTCCCTTACAGTTTCACTATGTTAAAGAAGACTTTTGAAATATATAGACTTAAATCGTATGAATGAGCATGTTATGGACCCTTCCTATTGCCCTTGTCAATGTGAAGCATGTTCCAAATTTTGAAAAGTTTTTTGGGAAGGAGTCTCACTGTTTTCAGAAACTGAGAATGTTCTTGTGTTGTTGGGGTTTTCCAGCATGATCTTCTGCTCCAGTATTTTGTTCTAAGTATTCACATCATATTCACAGAACTGGAATGTCCTAAGTTCAAATTGCTTACAAGATGCCTCATGACTTCATTATCAGTATGTCAAGAGGCTAAAATCACAAATCCCAAATGAAAATCCTGTTCAGGCTCAACACTTGGAGCAAACCTTGAGTTATGTTCCTAAATATCTCCTCTACAGAAAAATGGTAAGGACTTTAAAAGGAAAGCAAAACCAAATCCCACAAAACCCAGTAGAAAGATTTTAAAAATGCCCTTTATTTTTTTGTTGATCTCCAGAGTTCATCTGTGCATAGTGATCCCCCAGCAGAATGTCTTAGTGGGAACATTTAAGTTCCCTGCTCTTGCAGTATTGTTAACTTTGTTTACTCTTGTTTAACCTTTTGTGTAAAAAATACGTTTTAAGGTCAACATTCAGCTAATAAGGGTATGACTAGAAACTTGTAATGATTAATAAGAATAAACTCTAATAGAGATATGCATCTAGTCTTTAAAGAAAAAAAAATGCCTGATGGGTGATATAGGATGACCTATTTAACTGTTCTGTCAGATAATAGATTCTGAATCAAAGAGAAATCACCCTCTAGGACAATTTTCTAAACTTTTTATGGATGAAATACTCTGCAAAATTGAGACTTTCCAGGACTATGGCCTTAATGTTTCCACAGTTCCCTATTTTCTGACTAATATCTGAAAGATATTTAGTTCACCTCCTGAAAAAAATGGCATTTTTACATCAATATATATTTCCCTTGGGCTTTTTCTTTTTTTAGCAGGGAAGCCTAAATAACAATGTTACCCTACCTTACTTTAAAAAACCCTGTATGTCTTCTGTGACAGCCAATGAGATTATAGATTTACAGAGCAGTAGATGTTGAGAATAATTGAAAGCCTGGTTAGGTTGATTTGTATTATGTTGCAAGATTGCAGAAGATTAAAGGTATCTCCCATTCCCAGTGATATACCTGAGTTAAGATTTAAAGGGATAGCCAAAGAAATCACATTTTTTCCCCAGACAGGATGCTTGATCCAAATAACAAAAGCATCACCACCCTTTTTCTCCACATTTTCAGCACTATGTCATTCACAGGAGTGAAATGCACTGATTGTAAAATAAGACATTATTGTATTGTGATTGTCCTGTAATCTGTTCTAGCATGGCCTTGATAATGTCACCCTATTAAAATCCTTTCTCTTGTTCCTAATGGTACTGTATGTATAAAATTCAATTTCCTTTACATTCAAACCCCTAACTCTATATATTTGACCTTGCATCAGATCCTCCACTGGTGAAAGTTTCTACGACTCCACTGAAATGAAAATAAAAAGAATAAATAGGTATAAGTATACATGGAAAAAAATTCTGGCATCCCATTAGACAAACAACACTAAATTTTATTTCTCAGTTACATGCAGCAAGTAAATTTCACAGTAATGATAAGAGTAGTCTTCCTCGTTCTGCTCTTTGATGTGCACAGAACTTTTCATGAGGATTCTCTCCATACTAAATGATGTTGTATTTTAACCACTGTTTTTTTGTTTGTTTTTTTTTATTTTACTTTTTTTTCAGTGTACTTTTTATCACAATTATTGACTGAATCTATGGAATGCTCTTTCTGAAGGCACATGAAGTTGTAAGTAACACGAGCACTGATGGCAGTCTGTTAGTGGTGTTCAGAACTCAGCCAGTGGAGCTGTGTCTGAGACAGAGTCAAGGCAGCGTTTGATGGTACATAATAACAGATGTGTAAACCATAAATGAAATCCTGAGAGCTGTGTGAATAACCATATAATGAGAAAGAGAGGGGTTCTCTGTCATTATCTCCACATTTGGTTATATAAATACTACACAAATGCAGAAATATGATTAAGCTCACTGGGCTTCCTGCCAGTCTGTTTGCTATTTCGCTTTATGGGGTCTTGTACACCTTACTGCTCTGCCAGAACTCCCACTGCCATGTGTGTCACTGATACATGCTCCTGAAGGCAAGGAATGTACTATCAGGTAGGATAATTATGGTGATTACTCCATGGGTTTTTAGTAAGACTTCTTTAGTGCTCTTTTTTATAAGGTAGAACACAGTCTTATAAAATTTTTTTCCCCTTCATCACCTGAGCTTAGAAGCTGCTTAGGAAAGCTGTGTGGATTTGAACCATGGAACATAAAAATGGAGGTGAATCTCTGTATTTTGTACTGTTCTCTATAATTTACCATTTTTTGATCAATTTGTACAAGTCACAAGGTGTAAGTGAATAGAATGATAAAAATTTTAAACATACCTGATGCACCACAAATGATGTAATATTGAAAGGACAGAAATATGTAGTTTTTCTCTATTCTTCTTCACTCCTGCTGGAGGAAAGTATTAGGAACTCCCAGAAACAGAGTATTTGCAAAGATACAGCTTTGACACATTCATATAAATAACATAGGCAGTAATTTCCTTTCTTCCAAAATCTGCAGACCATGACAAAGCCAGAAGGTTGCTGAGAAATACCTTGGGAATGCAGAAGACAAGCTGTAGGAAGCTGTCACTACTATATTCCAGACTGAAATAAAAAAGTATTCAGGTCCTTTAAAGGATGTCAGACATAGTTTATTAGGCAAATCTTCAGTAATTTGAATTTTCTTGGAAGCACATTTGAAATAATAAAACACATACAATATACTATCTAATTGCATGAGGAATTGACTTAGCTTCTAAAAAATTGTTTTGACTGATTTACAAGGATTTAGATTTTCATTTAGACCTGTGCTTGGTGTGTTGCAAGATTACTACTGATTTCTTCAGGGTTTGTAGCTGTAAGGAGTAACTATGTACAGACAAACAGAACTGACTGTGCTTTAGTCACCAATTACCAGTTTATACAGGTGCCAGTATAAAGTCACTGTCCTTTGTACCAGGAGAGGGCTGAAGGGAATCTCTAGAGAGCTGTTGATGGTCTTCAGTGTGAAATCATTCTTCTATCAGCCTGGAGGACATTGGCCAACAAAAGTTCCAAGATGTCCCTTTTCAGGTCTCAAAGAAACCTCATACAATTATGTTGTATTGTTCTTGACAATTCATTTTACAGCTTAATTGTGCAGGATTAAATATCATCTCTGATAAACAATTTAACTGACCACATTCTGCCAGAGCTCAGATATAATGGCAGCTTCTGAGCCTACATGGCCAGAATTCACACCAAATAAATAAATAAATAAATAAATAAAATACTGCAAGTGTTCTTTATAGTAGTACATAGAAAGACTAACTTATCATTACTTGCATGTATTTCACACCCTCTTCAAGCAATTTTTTTATCTGTGCTGTGAGTCAAATAGTTGATATAAAGCTGACACTGGGAAAATAATTTGGAAGAGAAGTGTGTCAATTAGAAATCCTTGATGACATGTTAGATGTACAGAGGCTTGTAAATGGGTGGCAAGTTGCATTCTATAGCCCTGCATTATGAATAGCCCAATTGTAAGTAATCCAAATTTCAAAGCACAGGCTGGCCTGAGGAGGTGTATACAAGTGATTAGAATTTCAAAGACCTCAGAATAAACACCAGCTCTTTGATGGGATAATTTATGCATGGAATGGCAGGAAGAGCTGTCTGAGTTGTTCTTGGAAAGTTCACACAGAGCAGCAGACCTTTATTAAGGTCTTAAAAATAAATTTTGATATTGGATTACTGGAATGTGAACAAAGTATTGGAATTCACTGAATTAAGGCATTGACAAAAGTTCCCCTATGAAATATGAACTGGAGAATGTCAATACTTTAAGATTTTGCAAAAAGAAGACAAGTAGCACCAATCAAAAGAAAGCATCATTAGTTCAGTAAAATTCAAGTATGATCATTCCCCTTCAGGAATATATGGTTTTGTGCAATACCAAAATATTAGCTGTAAAAATTTGTTTTTCTATTTGAATAGGGAGGAGAAAAGGTTGGGGTACTCTGTTCATCAGTCTGCATTTGGGATATCTCCTGTTTTTCGTTCATTTTCTGTCTGAATGTAAAGTTACACTTTCAGATCTGAGGATACAAAAGAGTACACCTGCAGCTACAAAGCACTGTTAACCCATTTCCTGCTGTTTGGTGTCTGTCTGGTCTCACACGTTTTTATGATGTTGACCATCATACTGGAACAGAAATGTTCAGAAATCAAAGTGATGTAGAAAATGTTCAACTTCAGTGACTTTGACCTCAAATTTTCAGTCAGTTTGTGACTACATTGTATAAGCAAGAGGTGAATGAATTTTATACAGGGCTGTGTAGTGTTTTTGCAGGCTTTGAAATCAAATTTCATGCTTCATCTCCCAAGAATACCAGTGATTGATACTGGTTTGAGAGGTGAATACACCGAGTGATGTTCACATCTTTCTTTTAAACTTTGGGGAGGAGGTTTTGTCAATGGGAATTCTACCAAAATAATGGTTTACTGTATTTTTCCAGGGCTAAGACAAAAAGGTGCTCATTTTTTCTAGAAACACATATAAAAAAACAGTTTAAAATAATAATGGTAGATACATATTATTGATATATCTTCATTTATTGAGCATCGTTTATGCAAGTAATCTATCAAGCCTAGCCAGTCATCAAAATACAAAGTACTTGATCTTCTGTTATTTCTCACTGTAACAAATTTTTCTGAACTTTAAAATCACTTATCACTGTTCTGAGCTTTAGGTTTCAACCCAGCAAAAAACAGAAAGGTATTTTCTTTGGAGGAAGCTTCTTTTGAGTCAGAACAAACATAAAGAAAATTATAATTTTAGAAGGCGCACTAAAAAAAAAGATTGATATGCTTCCCTAATGGTAATAACATTTTCTTATTTGTGGACCAAAATTTACCAGAATGTAAAAAAAGAGCATCCATAGAAAACTAACAAGCAAAATCTTTTCAGCTGTGAAGATCACTGCTACAGGATATTATCCAACTGAACAAGTTAATACACACACACATATTAAAGCCTAAATAATCAGAGCAAGTAAAAGGCTTTTTAAAAAATTTTGTCTGTTTTATTAATCTTCATGATTCAAGATTGGTGAGCATGTCAGCCAATATTTTTTTTTGTGTGTGTAGAATTCTTTCTCTTTTTCTTTATGTATTAAAAAAAAAAATAATGGCCAAATAATGGGATTATGGCCAAGACTACAGATCTGATGGAAAAAAACATCAGTGTTCCTACATTAGAAGTAGAAATTTCCCTTACAGGAAAGACCAAACCTTTGAAGGCAAATTTACCATGGATATTAATCCACTCAGTGAACCTGAGCTATGCTTGCTTACTTAGATAGTTTGACCTTCAAATGTTGTTTTTAGATTACTTTGCTTTCAGGGGAGTGTGTAGGAGTATTAAATCCATAAAGCTGGAGACGACTAAGGCAGGTAACTTCGGGTTTTTAATTAATCAATATTTCAGTCTAAGCATTATGCACAGAGGAGCATACGTCAGAGGAATTCCAGGACACTCTTCTCCTCCCTCACAAAGCAAGCCCTGTGTCTTTGATGGATATGAGCCAACATGTGTTTTTGTCCTAATGAAATTCTTTTTGTCAGCTCACTAACTGATGAATAATTTAGGCCTTGAAGAATACAAGTCAAATGATTTGTGTGAACAGATTCAAAAAAGAGGAAACACAACCACCCCGTCAGAGACTGACCCTAAACAAGTGTGAGTGCAGGGGGTAACCATTTCAAAGACTGAGGTTGACATGTTTTTAAACACAAGGTCAGTGGGTTTCAAATCAAGGCAGGAATCATGCTGCATGTGGATTTTGAAACATCAGCTGGCAGGTTTTAAGTTTTTAGATGTGTTATTTCTATCCTCCCTTGCATCCTGTCCTCTTGCAGACTGCCAGTTACTAGAAGGCTGTTCAGTAAGTGGACAGATGACTTTGTTTCATCAGCTTGAATTTGCAAACTGAGAGTTTTTCTTATTTCAGAATAGCCTGTGATTCTATCTATTCCATTTATCCATTCCTCCACAGGCAGAATCCATCAACTCTCTGGCATAAGCATACGTGCCTTATATGCTATCCTGACACAACCTTTGTGTGTTAGTTTTCTAAATTATAATTGGAGCTTATGAAAAAGAGCTGAGATGAGTATACCTGCAAGGATTTCCCCATGTCAAAAAGAGTTCAGAACAAAGTTAATAATCTACTCAGTTTCTATTGAATTCTGTTTGAAGCCACTAAAATTTTCTGCTGTTCTGAAACTAAAACAATTTAAGGTGGTTAAATGCATATAGATACATATGCAAAGAAAATCTGCAAGAGTGAGTAAGAATGAAAGAATTTTCCCTGGAAATTTTATGGACAAGTTGAGAAGGAGAGACAAAAATTCACCTCCAAACTAGAGGCATCTTGAACAGAAAGCCTAGAGCATGGATGTGAATGTTTGGATTAGTAGGTGGGTATTTTCAGTCACTGTTGATGGATCTTCACTTTTACAGGGACAATAAGAGAAGAGAACAGCACTTGTGGGATTGGTACCTAAACGTTCAAGGGTTCGTTTAAGCATCTAGATGTCTCATTAATAGACTCCTGTTGCATCCATTATAATTCCCTGTCCAAGTTCAGTATTCCTCTGAGGCATCCTATGAGGCTGCTCTTGGTGTGAAGGTCTACCTCAGTAGCAATGATTCATCAAGCAAATGACTTTCTTGAAACTCTTGAGAGATTTAATAGAAATGGGAGAATAAAGGCCACGTTCAATGACTATTGGAAGTTACAGACCAAAAGTACTGTGAGGTGAAGTGAAGGGATGAAGATGTACTGTCCTTGTTAAATATGATGGATAACTTGGAACTGTGGCACTGTCCACAGCGATGTCTGAAAGTAAGCTATAAAGTCATGTTAGAAATGGAGGTGGCAGGGCCATTTCCTTTTGGAAACATTGTCCTATAAACAGCTTGGTTTGTTGTTTCTTTGGTTTGGTTTTGTCTTCCTTTTGATCTTAGGACAACAAATGATTCATAGGTTGCTGTTACAGAAATACCTACTTTCCGTACGGACCTATTACAACTGCAGGTTCAAACCAGGTCTTTAATCATCTTTTAAAACCAAATCCTGAAATTATATGCATTAGGAATCATGTACTAAAGAGAAAATCCTGGATATTACAACCTCTCCTCTCTTTGCTGTTATAGCTTATCTTTAGAGAAAGTAATGTGACCCTGATAAAGGTCATGTAATGACTGGCTATGATTTTCACTGTGGTTCAAGATTGTGAAAATTACTCACTGGTCTAAACCTGGAATTATATATGACATTACTTTAGAACACAGTAAGTAAGGTTTTGTTTATATTTGGAAGTAGGTGGGAAAATTGAAAAGCTTTTGGTTTATTAAAATCAACAGCTTTTCTTACTCTTCTGAGTGAGGTAGGGTAAATATTTACAGAAACATAAAAGCATTGAATACTTTTCAGTAGCCAAAATGGTGTTCAATAAAAAAGGAGTATCATGATCAGTTTACTATTTGACAGAAGAAAGGAGTTGTCCTACGTTTTGTGTCTAGTAGAATTTCATTTAATGGATCACAGAGACCATTTTACACATCTTGCAGCCCAACAATAAGAAAGATAACCATCCATCTAATTTACAGGGTCAGATTGTTGACACATTGATCTTATTTCATAATCTTTAATAGACTGTTCCCAATTTAATTTGACTTTTATACCCTCATACCTGCAGACACTTTTGCTAAATGGCACTGTTGTCACCCTACACCATCTGCTATGCATTGCCAAATGCTCAATTAAAATCACAGATTTTTAAATATTCTCTTTTCATATTACCATTTCATTTAATGCTAACTCTCATTTTAAAATACAATAAAACACAAAACTGCAAGGTTCAGCTACAATTTTATACTTAATGCTACAGTGTAATTGGGGTTCAGAATGTGGTGCAATGTGTAATGACTGAAAAGGCCTATTGTATAGTAGCTAATCATGTAGATGTGATAAATCTCTTTCTCCTTGCATTCAATAAACTCTTTTTTTCCTTGATATTGCAGAAAAGAAAGCAATTAACAGGTCATTATTTTAATGGGCCACAATTAAACCTGTGTCAAATTAATACTGTAAGCAACTGTCTTGATACATTGGATATTTTATAGGAAAAGACAGTAAACATTTGTTTTTCAGAGAATTATCATAGTAATACTGAACTATAGCAAATGGATGCAGCAACCATTTGTACCAAACTAGATCCATGAACAGCAAAAGTAGATCTTTTTTAAAATGCTTTTCTCTCACCAAGCTTCATTATAAACAGATGTTAGGGTGACCTTCTCTCAGGGTAGGAAAGTACATGGTGCTTAATATCACTCCTGAGCATTGAGAACAACTGGCTGCTGAATTGGTGACAGTATTATCTCAATGGTGATGTCTCTTTTCTAGTCTGTTCCTGTGAGGTGTTGCAAAATATGAGAAACTTTGCCACAGAATGTAGGTGGTGTGAAGGGCTCACCTATCCCAGCAGTAGAGATAAGAATCCCTGTAGATGC
>NW_008238644.1:1698655-1704302 GCF_000691975.1 Corvus brachyrhynchos
TTCCTGCTGGAGTTAAATTTCCTGATAGCTTTGATTGCCATGTTCTCATGACAGAAAAGGTTCAAAGTGAGAATAATAATTTAAGTTTTTTGTAAGATCAAGGTGGATCCATACTTGTCCTACTCCCATGCCTGTTCTTAAAACATCAAAGTCAGGAATCAATAATTTCTGCCCAAGCCTTAAGGGTATGCAGAATGCTGATCTTTCCATACCTGTTATGGTAATGACACCTTGTACACTGTACATCCTCTGCTTGTCATAACAGCAGTGTTAGATATTGATTTGCAGTCTAGTCCTGGTATCACACAGGAACCAACCTTACCTTGAATTAGTGTTAAAGAAATGGTTCAGCATTTGCAGCTCCAAAGAACATCCTTTATTTTATGGGTGGGCTGTGGGACGACATGAGTTTCAAAATTTGAGACAAAGCTTAGCTGAAAGTGTCTCAAAACTTGTACAAGGACTGTTGACATTTACTTAATAAGCTGTTTGGCATGTTCAAAAAGGAGAAACAAAATCATGACCAATAAATTATTTTATTCAGTTTAATAAATCCTTGGATTTATCATCCTATTTATAAAGACATTTTTAACATTAGAACCAATAATTTTTCTAGAAAGTACTCCTAACAGAATGATTTGACAATGTTCAGACAAGAAAAAAATATAAATCTTGCTCTTCACACCAGCTAGTTGAGTAAGGCACTGCGATAACCCTTTCTTCACAGAATATGATATACTTCAAATTACTTTGAGCATTTTTCTAAGGCAAAGGAATTGTTTTTACTATTTTCCCTAAGAAAATATAAAATGGCATAAACTGAAAATTCCTTGTTTTTTTCCTGATTGTTAACTATGAAAAAACACAGCAGTATAAATTAAAATCAACTGGTGGTCTCCTTCAAGGAGACAGTAAGCTAAACTCCTCACTTTAAATAATTATGGAATTGCTCAAATTAAGCCAGTTTCAGCACTAGGAATTCTAACCAATAACCTTTTCCTAAACTTTTCTTCCCTTTTCAGTAGGTTTTTTGCTTCTTCTGTCAAAAAGTATCATTTGCTCTTGTTCTGTAGTCTCACAGACATGCTCTGAATTTTGCCTGGCCAGTATTTCTCTCTCTCTGAGGATAATACAGCTGATAAGGCACTGAATTAAAGTTGTGGATTCACAACACATTTGGGAAGAGAATCTGGGTTAAAACAAAAATTAAATCTGACCCACCCATTCTTTTTTAATTGTAGATAATAAATTATTCTGCCACCACTGCAGGTCTGTACAATTCGATGCACACAAAGAACTTATTTTTCTTTATGTAGACGTGTTTCTACATAGGTCCAGTCTTAGTGATACCAGTGAAATGGAAGGTTGAGAGGACACAGGAGCATTTGATAAATAAAATACACACTTGAGCAACTGCTGTAGTGGAAAGGATTTGTAATTCAGAAGATGGTATTTCAGGCTTTAAGAAGGATAAAGAATAGCGTAAGAAGGAAATATTTTAGCTCTTTGAGAAAGTTGACAATCTGGAGAATCACCACAGAAGACCAAATACAAAAACAATTGGCCTTCCAGAGTGTGCTGAAAGGCCTGACTTTATAAAATGCTTTCACTCTTCTTAAAGATCTGTCTCCAAGACACAATTCATATTTTTCAAGTTACAAAAAAAGCTCTCCAACCCTGGAAATACTAAGAATGTGAGATCGCTTCATGAAAAATGCTTTAGTTATTAAGATGGGATATATGGATTAAAACCAGCATATTGGTGAAGGGAAATTCTATGAGGAAAAATAGGGAGACAAGCCTAAAAATCATCAGTTGAAATGTCTAGAGAAATTTTAGGTCCATAAAAGTTGAACGCTCTATCTGGTAATTCCTGCCTACATTGCAAGTGGATTATGAAGGTCTGGGGCTTCTTTCACCTACCAGAAACACAAATGGACTGAAGGCTAACTAAGGAATTCTTATTTAAGGCTGGATTTATCCCCTTTTAAAACTCTGTGGAAAGATTCTGTGAATATGAAAACTGTAGGATCCCCTCAGGGAGTTCATTCTAGAGTTTCTTTATATCTATTTTTCAGAACAGATAATACAATACCATGTTGTATTAAGGCAATAATACCTTTTTCTCTAACTTTACCTAACCTTCATAGAGATCAATAGTCACTTAACTGTTTGACCAGTGCCTTTCTAGGAAATAAAGGTAGTAGGGGTTTTTTTTGTATTGCAAAGGTCACAAGGGGAGGAGTCTTGAATTTTTGAATTAATGAGAAATAAGCTCCCTTTCTATATTACATAGCAGGTAGTTCTGGGACTCCATGTAACAAATAGCACAGGCAGAATTCCCATAAGTGAGTATGAAATTTTGCATGAGCATAATGTCCTCATTAGCATTTGGACCATCTAGCATACAGATGCTAATCCTAAAATATCTTTCACAGTGTTTGCCTCATTTATGAGTTCTGGTAAACAGTAAATCCAATGAATTTATTGTGTTTATATACAGTGGAGGTTTTTAGATTCAGTGTATCCAATTACCAAAGAGAATGCAGTTGGGAAAACATTCTATAAAAAAATAAGAGACTGTTTATTATGTTGTTTCATGTCTTGCCACCATCTGTAATATCACAGGATTCCATGCAAAGAAACCCTTCTCCAATCACATTAGTATTTTGGCTTATCCATGTCTCAGTGCTCAGAAAGCCAAGAACCAAGAATATCTCTGATGAAGCTGCCTTATGTCTAATTAATTGTGGATAAAAAATGGGTTTCTAATATTGACAGTTCTACACAAACTTGAGGAAAATTAGCAAGAGTGTTCAGATTATCTCAACAGAAAAAAAAGGAATATGTGGAACAAGATGCTCACTTAGCAAGCTAGTAGCCAAACTGGAAGGCTGTGTGATAAGTGACAATTTGAAATACACCCAGAAAGAAAAAAATGGAAGATGACTGTGTGGGTGACAGATATATGATCTTTTCAGAAGATGCAATTTGGAAAACATATGTCTACATTGCCTTTTTAGCTGAAAAACTTCACTATTTTTTTTCTAGGGGTTGAATTTTAGGTATCAGGATGCACCAAACTGGGAGAGATTTTTAGTCAGATCTAATTTTGCAGTTGTAATATGACTGTTCCTCAACAACAACAATCCTCATCATCTATCTCAAACAAGGGGAAAAATTGTTTTTGCTATAATTGTCACTTAGAATAAAAGAGCAGAGACCAATTGTGGAAGCAGACATTCACAAGAATTAAAAACTCCTACTCTAGCTGTTTGTATTAGAACATTTGTAATATTTCTTCTTTTAGGTAAAAAAATTACCATTAATTTACAGCTAATTACATGAGAAATATTATCTTTTTAATGAAGCTTTGTGTGATGTTTTTCCAGTGCTGATTTATAGTGCCCTCTTGTATCCTTGTATCAAAGGATGTCATATCAATTAAAATAAAAATTTAGCTATATTCTTGGTAAAGATCAAGTGGCTGCAGCCTGGCTGTGAATGACAGCACCATGATTTTGCAGCCATCCTCAGATATGTGATTGGATAGAGGCAAGCATCCCTACCTCAACTCTGTTACTCTCTTTCCATAAGATCTTGGAAGCAGGAGAGAACAGGGGATGATAGACAGGGAGTTCCCACCTGTGCAGTCTGGGTGGGGAGAGAAAGAGAACTCAGCATCTGTACCTCCTTGTCTCCCTTCCATAAATCCATCTCTGAATGCTGATTATTTAAATCTCTAAATATCTATTTGGGAAAAGGAGCAAGCATTTATTGCTGGTGTGGAATCTATTTTTATTCAGGTGTGAGAACCTGGCTTCTACTTCTCGGTGAGCTAGGGGTATTCCAGACAAAGGAAAAACTCTCTCTTATTTTTTTTAGCTTGCCAAATAAATTCTCAATATTTTTCATCTGCAGTGTAGACCCAGGACAACACTTTGGTAGTGCTGAGAAAATGAAATTGTGATTGTGATAAGACTCATCATCTCATGGCAGATTCCACATCAGATGTTTACTACTACAACTACGGGCCAAACTAAATATAACTGGGCAGTCTACCAGATACCTCTTGCAATTTCTGGAAGATACATAAAATTGGTTATGTGGGGTATAGTAAAAGGAGGACAGAAGGTCATGTCAGATGTAAAGATAATTTATGATGTAGGCTTTTCTTGCATAATAATCATGTAATCGGGTAATTGCTGAAAAAAAACCCAAAAACCCCAGCTTTCAACTTTTATTGTCTATGGGATTAAAAAAAAATCTTTCTCTTTTGCTCATTTATAGCCTTATTTTTCATCTAGAATGCAAAATTTTCAAACCATAGTTCCTTTCTGGGATATTTTTATGAAACTGGAATGCTGTATTGTTCTTTGCTGTGACAGGTAATATTTCAAGCAATAAATTGTTGTTCTCTTTCAGCCTAGGTGCCATTCTCTCATGTGATCTCCCATAATGACTTATTTAGTAGGAGAGTATTCAAAATGTTTCTCATCTTGAAACTGATAGTCAAAAAAGAAATCTCTTATTTGGTTTCTCCCCTGTTGATCATTCTGCAGAATACTTCCATTTTGTAACAACTGTTATTCCACTTTGATTATTTTGAAAGTATACAAGTAATTTCTGCTTGAATTGAATAAAGCAGGTTGCAAATGCAAAGGTTTAGTTTACATTTCACTCACTTATTTATATTCACAAAGTAATGTTCTACTCCCTGCATAATTCTGCACAGTCAATGAGTAAGAAAACAATCCACATCAGGAAGTTTATTGGATTGCGGTTTAAGTGGACCAAAGATAATATTTCAATTTAAAATTTTATAAAAGTAGTTCTCTTACACTATTTCCTTACTACATTATAATTTCTATGCATAAATACATTTAAATTTTCTTTTTTTTTTTTTTTTTTCCCTTGTGAAAACCCTTTGCAGGCTTTGACTGGGCCAAAGTTAATTATTTCTGTAGTAGTTGGTGTGGGGTTATGGTTTGGATTTGTGCTGAAAAGAGTGTTGACAGTACAGGGATGTTTTTGCGTACCTGAGCAGTTCTTACCCAGAGCCAGGGCCTTTCCTGCTCCTCACCCACCCCACCAGAGAGAGGCTGGGGGGCACAAGGAGCTGGGAGGGGGCACAGCCAGGACAGCCGACCCCAACTGACCCAGGGGATATCCCAGACCATATGGCACCACGCTCAGCATATAAAGCTGGGGAGGAGGAGCAAGGGGGGACATTTGGAGTGATGGTGCTTGTCTTCCTAAGTCACCATTACAGGTGATGGAGCCCTGCTGTCCTGGGGATGCTGAACACCTGCCTGCCCTGGGAAGTGGGGAATGAATCCCTTGGTTTGCTTTACCTGTTAAACTGCCTTTTTCCCAACCCAGGAGTTTCCTCACTTTTACCCCTGGTGCTGGGGAGCTCATGAGTGGCCGTGTGGGCGCCAGCTGAGGTTAAAACACCACACATCCACATTCACTTCCAAATACTAATGCTTTGTCATTTATGAGGCAATATTTTTTGATGCATTCTGTTTTTTCAGGTATTATGAGACACTTACTCTTCCAATGTAAAAAATTTCTGCAGGGATATTTTTTTATAGTAAACCCTTAGAGGGAGAAAGACCTTGGAACAGCTCAGGGAGACCACTGC
>NW_008238644.1:1704321-1726026 GCF_000691975.1 Corvus brachyrhynchos
AGGGAAAGACAGGTGGGCAGACCTGATAACATGTGGAAGAGTCACTGGAGAGGGAAGGGAGGAATAGATACTGTGTCATTACAAAGATAACATATCTAGGATATCAAACCTCTAGGACAGCTCCTTTTTTATCAAAACCAGACTCATAATTATTAAAAATGTAAAGGGGGAAAGTGCTGAAAAAAAGACCCATTACAGATCATTAGAAGATGCTGTCTGGGAATTCCAGTCTTTTAA
This sequence comes from Corvus brachyrhynchos, assembly GCF_000691975.1. Lineage (NCBI taxonomy): Eukaryota > Metazoa > Chordata > Aves > Passeriformes > Corvidae > Corvus > Corvus brachyrhynchos. The sequence goes on from NW_008238644.1 coordinate 1,704,559, forward strand.
GTGCCTTTATTGAACATAATGTTTCCTGAATTATAAAAATCTGAATAATTAGCTAAAAGCATTAGTGGGTTCATGTGGAACTCTTGAACTTGAAAGACAAAAATGAGGCTCAAAAAAATCTGTTTCTAAAACTTTCCTCATGAAAGTAAACCTGCTTCCGTGAAGGAAGTCCATCAGGCTTTACACACTGTCAGGTCTGGAGGAATGAACTCAGTCCTTCCCATAAAAACTCCTTAAAACAGATTTTTAAATGAAGTGCGTTCTGTCATGAAAGCAAAGAAGGGTTTAGGGAACATTAATAAAGGGTTCTACAATGTCTACACCATTGCTGAAACAGGTCCAAAATCATCTCCTATCCCACCTATCAACACTTTGCAGGATGGGAGAGATTATGGTGTTTATTGTAGCATTTTTATGCAGTATTTGCCACATTTCTGGGATAGAAAGTCCATGGTAATTCCTATGTGTGTTTATGTTCAGAGGGAAAATGAATCCCTAGCTGTAACAGTAAGAATTAGGAAGTCAGTGTGTGGCTCAGAAGGCCGAGTTTCTGCGGAACTGGGGAGAGTATTCCTCATTGCTTCCCTCTGGCAAGCTGAAGCATGAGCATGGTTAGCTGAGATGGAGTGGGATGCACAGCACCTGGGCCAGAGAGAGAAAGCAGAGCACTGACTTTGCTAAATAAGCCATAGGAGAGCTGGAATAAGGAGCCACACTTCAGGAGGTGACTAATGTGTTTTTCCTCTGAATGTGACAGGATTGACTGTTCTGTCCTCTTGCTGTTTTGATCTCTTTAAAAATTAACAACTATAAATAGAAATAAATGAAAGAGAGCAAGCAGTATTCTGGCTTTAAACTGGCAGATTCATGGCTACATTTTTATGTCTCAGAAGCTGAGGAAATAGTGCTGATTCCCTTTAGACATAAAGTTCTTTAAGTTATATTTGTGGACCAAAAGGGGACTTTTATTTATATTTAGTTATCCAGATAATGTTTACTCTGTGTATGGGTGTCAAAATAAATTTTGTGAAAAATCAAGGCCGTGGGGATCAGTACCCAGTTTTATTTGATCACTGAATGATAAATAACCTGGCAAACATGGAGTAGAGCGGTCTAGAGGAGCTCATGGAGACATAAAAATACTGTGAAAATAAGACATTCTGGAGATTTGGTGCAATATCCCACGTTGGGTGCCAAATGAGGGAGGTATCTTTTCAGCTTTTTACCGGCTAGCACTTGTAGTTCAATGCCTTAGAAAGCCTCAAGCAACCTAGAGAGGTAGCATGGGCAATCCAGCATTTTAGTAGGTCTAAAATCGATACCTGTATCAGCTGCAAAGCAAATACCCCTAGCAGAAGCAAAGAGGGAGAAATACAGCTCTTGACTTGCCTAATTTCCTGCAGTCAGAAGCTTTCAAAAAGGAACAGACAAGAAGAGCAAAAAGGAACAGACAAGAGTTGTTCGCAGAAAGAGTTGCCAAGCCAGAGGGTGCGGGGCCCGCCTTGGTCTTTTGTTTTATTGGGAGAAGGGGAAAGGGGCGGGCTGGGGGGGGCCCCGGGGTGACCGGCCAATCAGACACTGCTGTTAAAGAGTTTGAGTTACATTTGGTTTTGCCCTCTTGGAACAAAGGGGTTCTGAGCGCATGGCAGAGGCAAGTGTCTTGGAGGGGGAGGGGAAGCTCAGAACAGGCAGCAACAAATATCAAGACCATGCTTTCTGCCATCTATACAACAACTGGTACAGTGGTCAAGTACTGATTGCATGGCCTATACTGATAAGTATTTTGGTCATGCAAACAGTGATAGTAAACTGAAAGCCTTTTTAGATCAGGGACGATGCCTCTCTGCCTTTCCAGAAATGTTCTGAAAGAAGGAATAGCAACTGTAGAGTTTCACAGCTTCTTAGTGAGATGGGACACAAGAATATAAAAAACCAACTAAAGATCTGATGAACACATTGGTGCAGTTCTCCTGTTTTGCCAGATGTTTCTCAGTTTTGTAGTTTAAGAGACTTTAAATGCTTTATGAAGATCCTGGAGGTCTTCCATTACATTCTTTTATATAGTAATAATCAATAACTTAGATCCAAATTGGATCCTGAGAAAGCTATTTCACTTTTTTTATGTCCTTTAAAGGCTGAGAGGAGAAAGTTATCTTAATCTTTACTGTTTTATGCACTATCTTTCAAGCTTTCCCTGTCAAAATGCACTGCTTTTTAAAAAGTCTTTGTTCCCCCACAGAGGACATTATTCTTTTTATTATGATATGAACATAGTTAAAAACCCATGTCATTTGATAGAATTCCTAACATACAACACACAAGTCAGAGTTCCTTTGGAGAATGAAGACAGGAGCGTTTGTTTTCTCTTTATGTGTTCATATAAAGGCTTTATTGACAGAGTTTGATTTTTTTTCTTTAATTCAAATGTTTGTATTCAGCAGCTTGCTTTCTGGGTCTCTGCAATGACGCAGTGTGAATTGTAATGAAGGAATTGCTAAACTGAATAAATCTTTGGGTCACAAGTACAAAAGTAATGACCTTTTTAGGTCACTACATCCACTGCTCCAGTTGGGGAATAAGAGTTAATACAAGTGAGAAAGTAAATATTCCTGTTCTTTGAGCCATCACCTTGGGCTCCTCAGTCAACTGAGCTGGTAGACACTCAGACCATGATCATGGCATTACTTAAATCTGACCTAAATTCAGTCCTGTCTTCCAATTGCCATGGCTACAGGATCTCCCTGGCTCTGTTGTGCTCACACCAGCACTTGTGCAGTCACTTGGTGAGCCACACCAGTCCTCTCATGGAACAGGAAAGGGAAGCTGGTCTGGATGTCTGGATGGATGCTCCTCTTCAGCAACATCCTGGGCTAATGCCAGATTAAAGTGGATGTGTAACCACGGCTTCATGTTCTTAGGGCCAAGAATCTCTAAGTCAATTACCAAATAAGCCATTTCACAGTTAATTTTACTGTGTTCATTTGCAAACAGAATAAAAATCTTCAGCCAAGGGGAATTTCCTGTTTTAGTCAGGTTTCCATGCAGCTCTATTCTTGATTGAATCTCTGTAGTAAGTAGATTGAAACACCAAAACCAGCTATAGTGACCATGGCAAAGATGTGAAAACTGTTATTTACTGTTTGAATACAATTTTTTTTTCAGATATTTGCAAATATTACTTAAACTCAGTTGGTGGGCAAGACGATAAAAATTTTTTTGCCTGCTCAGCTTTTAAACTCCAGTTTCTCTGTTTGTCCTGGAAAGTTATTTAAATTATTCATACCTTGCTAGATATGAAAATCAGAAGGGACCATTGTAATCTTGTAGTCTGACCCTCTGCAGAACACTGGCCAGATTTCCCCCTGCAGTTCCAATATTGACCTTATAACTCATGCAGTGTAGGAAGATATTCCGATTTAGTTTGCTTTTGTATTTTCAGTATTTGAAGGGCATGTCTAAAGTCAAACTGTGCTGGATAAATGATTTCCCTCTTCACCATTTGAAACTGCTGGCACTACATATCTGGAACTTTTATTAGCTGTGTTTGGTTTTCATTTGCTGTTGTTGTCAAACACCTTGTCTTTGAAGGGTAAGGACAGATGCACATGGTTTAGGTTTCTTGTTTCCATCGAATTTGAAGATTGGCATCTACATTATACATTTGTAGGTCTGACCCTACTTATTTCATGTCTCAGAAACATAGAGTTGCTAAATTATTTCTTAGTGTTTAGCCTGGAAAAAAGTGTGTTCATGCTCAGTCTTACCTCTGACTTTGTGTGCCAGGTTGACACCACAGAATTCTACTCCAAGAGTGACTCATAGGAAGAAATTACAGTCTCAGGTATTTGTCTCAGGAGTCAATAACTTCCCCATAACTTAATTTCCTCAGTGGTTAGAAAGAAACATGGACTTTTAGATAATCTAGTTGTATCTGAGTGTATTGGTTTTCAAGGGCTGTAGGAAACTGACATTGTTTTATCAGTGATTTAAATAATGAACAATTACCTGGTTTTTAAGAAAAATGAAGCTTTTATTTTTGTGGAACTAAAATCTTTTACTTTGACCTGCTTTGGTCTTTTTTATTGAAAAATCATAACTTATGCTGTTAGCACTACTTGGTGTATATGTGTGCTAGAAATGGGGCAGGGAGAACAGAAAACACAATTTTAGTTATATAGGTGACGTCATAACCTGGAAGACATTTGGTGTCATTGAAACTGGCATAGAAATTCAATGTCTTATCCTCAAACTGGATTATAATTCATTGGAGACAAAAATGCAGAATTCAGGTCTTGCCATCAGTCAGGAACTGGGCACTGCAATGGCAAAGCAGCCCATCAGTAATTCTGGGAGTGCTGCCTGTCACAGGCCTGTCAGAGGCACTGCAATGAAGTAAATCCTGTATTGAGCCTGAAAGGCACTGTCAGGACACAGCACCTTGACAAGATGAAATAAATCCACACCTGAAATATTTTAGAGGGTGACAATTAAGATAAAAACTGCAACTGGAATAAATCTTAGGTATATTATGATCTTGGGACTGTAATGTGAAGTCATGAAGAAGAATACAGAACTGACTTAGTTTCCTGCTAGGTATATCATCTTTGCAAAGATATGTGGTAATAATATTGTTCTTCTGATTGTTTAAGTCTCATTTAATTGTTCTCTTTTTTTTTGTTTCTCCCCCCTCCTCGTTCAGATATATTAGCTCTTTTATTACTGGGTATTTTATTTTATTTTATTTTATTTTATTTTATTTTATTTTATTTTTATTTCCAAAGGTGAGTCCAGCCTCTGTTGCAAAAGTAGAAAATGGATTCAGTAATGCAGAACACAAGTATTGATGCCAGTGATGAATCATGTAATTAAAACTGCAAGTAGTACAGAACATAATTTCAACCTATTAACCTGGGATAATGTGTGAGGGAGAATTTAAATCTCATTTACTTGAAAGCTAATAGAATTATTAGTGAAATTTTTGAAGAATTTTTCATGAGGTCAAAAGTGTTTGGTATTTTCTTTGGAGAACTGTAGCACAAAGTATAAAGTATTAAAGCTGTAGTGAGCACAAAGATGGAAATCGTGTAGAGGAAGAACCACTGTTTTGTAAAAAGTCCTGTATAACTTGGAAGAACAGAGTGAGGAATGATATGAAAATTCAGTAATGTACCAGCGTCATATTACATGGGAAAGTCATGGCTATTTCTTCTAGAGGTTGTCAATGGTTCAGAAGATCAACAAGAAAACTTTGATGACAGAATGTCCACAGTTGTCAGTGTGGTTTCGTCCTTGGAACACTACATGTAATTTTGGCATAGGCTAAGGAAGGTGTTTCCTGGTGAAATGGGAATATATCGGTATTTGTCTTAAAGAGGCTGCTAGTACTTTAATCAAGTTATACAGCTTCAAAAAAGAGCTAATATTGGAATAGGTCCAGAGAAGTGATAGAAGAGAAAGGAGGAGAAGACTGAAAGAGAAAACTTCTAGTGGGACAGAGAGGGTTCATCCATTCTGCATGAGGTGGCTGAAGTGCAGTAGGAGGGCTGCATGGTTTTGGGATTAGATAGATGTCCAGAAACTCCAGGGACATGTGGGATCAACATGTCTAGGTAAAATTTATAACTCATTCAATAGAAGTCTGCTGTGTTTTGATCCATCTGTGTGAAATGAGGGATGGCTGGTTTGTATATTTACATACACTGAGTGAAATTCTAGGCAGAAATGTGATAATCTTGCTTTTCCCCAAAGCAACCTTAGCTGATCTTACCAGTGGAGTTGTTTCTGGTTTTGGGGCTTTTTTTCCCCCTCTTTTTATCAAAGTGTGTGCAAGAACAAATTATAGCTTGATATTACCTCCAAGAAAAAAAATATAATAAAAGAAAACTGATACAAATGAAAAAGAAACCTTTTCAAGTGAACCTCTGAATTACAATCCAGGGTTATCTTTTTGCATCATCAAAGTAAAAAAAAAAAAAGTCAATTTTCTTGTTCTCTTTCCTCTAACAATAGAACATCAAATTGTAGATCTGTTTGAAAAAAAAAATAATATCAGAGCATCTGATTTTAACAAGCTTTAAGACTTATACTCTTCTGGTTTTTGATAGAGGTTAATGCATTTTGGCATTTCATTAGTAAATATGTCCTTTTATTATAAATTACTGTGTAGTTACTGTTTGGTCTGCTGACAATAGTTATATTTTTGGTGATAAATGCTGTATGTTCACTGTATAACCCATGCCTCCAGTAGCCTGTATCTCAGAAATTGGTTTGTGTGAAAATTTGTAGGTACTTATTCATGAGGATCATTGTTCTTTCATAGGTGAAAGTTATGTCTCATACATTTGAATCTACTCTCTTAAAGGAGCTCTGTTAAGAGGAAAGAGTTCTGGTTTGTATTTTAATTAATATTGTGCAAAACACTTTACTGGAAACACTTTTATAACACACAGAAAACAAGGTGTGTCTTAAGAATAACAGTGCCCAAATTTATGCTTCTCCGTAATCTGTTATTTGTAAGTATTTAAAACAGTAATTTTAGTAAGAAAATATTAAATTTAAGAGCAAATCTGAAGCAGTCTGGATATGATATGCATCTCAGTTAATGCAATTTCCATTGATGATTCACTTGCTAAACTTAGAAATATTTCCATTAATATGATTTTGCATAATCTTGTGATTAATAGTAGATTTTCTATTTTAATATGGAAAAATTCTTTACAGTCTAAGTTAGTGTCAGAATTTATAGAGGCTAAACTAAATGCTTATTACAACAGTGACTTGAGTTAATGCAATAAGCCCATAGAGGCAGTGCTGCATTAGGGCACAAGATGTTCCTGAGTAGGCTTTTAATGGAAAAAAAAATAGTTCTTATGACAGGACTTCATAAATAAATTTCATGGATATTTTTTACCTCAAACACATCTAAAATATTTGACTGGATAATAAAATAACACTTACAGGACATCTGTGTTGCATTCTTGCTTCTGGGTAAAAATGCACCACTACGTGAGGCTGCTGAAATTTATCTCCTCTTGTAAAGAATGAAACATTAAAGTTGGTACATAATCTGCAAGTTGATGAATTGATGTACTATATGTGGTATGGTCTCAGGAAAACTTGGCCACTGAGAGTATTTTTTTTTTTCTTTTTATTTATGTGTTTCTTTCCTATTGCAGATGACTCTTGCAGGTTCCTGTAGGTGTTGATTTTTACATTCGACTGACTGTATTTCTGTGTTGTGGTAGATCTCATTTAAAGAATTAACTCAGTTATGACATATGCTGTGATAGCTCTTATGCTAATTGCTTTGGTTTTGAGGCCTAAAAGAAAAATTTTGCTTGTTTTGTTTTCAACTGTAATGCCAAAGTCGGCACCTTGATATGTCCTTTACAATGTAATTTGTGTGAAACTTACTTGTTAAGAATTTTGTATCTTCATTTACCAAGTCATTTTACTTGATGGTAATTGCACTGCTCTTTCTCACTGTAGCCATTCTGAAGACTGTACTTTACCTGTTAAATGCTGTTCTTACTGCTTCCTTCCTTCCCTAGTGAAATTGGGATAACAACACTACCCTGCAGAGTTGACACGTGATTTCTTATTATGTCTGCTGTGACTTTTATTTCTCCTGCTTCTACTAGTGGACCTGTGTCTCTCAGAGCAAAACAGAATCTTCTATTTTAAATGAAGCCTTGTTAAAGGCTTGGTTAAAGGAGTAAGAGAGATTAGTGTTGGAAAACAATACCATTAACCAAGTAAAGCTAAAGACAGGGAACATAAGGAAGTTATCTTCTAACAAGTGAATGGGTGTGTGTTTATCCCCAGTTCAGCTCCCATTTTATGTCCCACTCTCCTTGACTTCGGGCATTTTACCTAACCTGCCTTTGCTGCAGTCTCTGGTGTGTGACAAGGGCACCCCACAATACTGCCAGACCTGATGTTTCTGTCTGGTCTTCCTGGGCATGCACAAGCCTTCTACCCACTTAGGTCAGAATTGGAGTTAGGACTGGGAGAGCCACTGAATTCAGGCACTATTCAAAGATTTACAGAAACAGCTTTACGCTATCTCAGTACCTCCTGTCAAACCCAATTTGGTTTTGTTTGCTACTGCCTTAAGAGCTTCTTCACTGCAGAAGTTAGAGAGGCATTATTTGATGTAAACTCCCAAGTGCTGAGGTCACTGGTGTTTTCACACACACACACACACACACACACACACACGCACACACACTCTCATGCACTCCCCAGCCAAGGAAAGCACAGACATCCTGCCGGGGCACTGACACAGAGTGAAAGCAGCCTTCTATCTCACACATCCTGCATTGGGAATGGCAGGAACTGTAAGCCCATAGCCTAGATGCTCTGGACCATTCCTCCCATGACCATATAGGAATTCTGACTCCCAGGCACCAAAATTAACAACCAGAATTAACCCTTCCCTCCCCACATCTTGGCTTGTAATTCTGCTGATTTTTACAGGACGATTTAAAAAAATCATTTCTGGAATGTCAATGCATTGCCAGATGCACTTATTAAGAGGAAATTGCCCATATTTAAATTCATTCATCAAGCAAAGGCTGAATCATTCCAACTCCAGGGACCCCCAGGAGAAAAGCTTTTGGGTCAGGAATGTACTGAGAATGAAAGGTTTTTGACGAGCATTAGTCATTATATACCTGCTTCTGTTAGTGCCTGGTGTGCCTCTCTGTGCTTTCTGCTGTACTCCTGCTGTCCTGCCTTGGGGACACTCTTTAACATAATCTGGCAGTTCCAGTTTTCTTCCTGTTCTGTGAGCAATTTCTTTTAAATCTTCAACAGTCTCAATATACTCAGTATTTTTAGTTCAAGAGGATGAGCAATTTCTAGGGCATTAGTAAATGCCTCTTTTTTTTCCTCTTTTTTTTTTTATTAGTCGTCTTCCAGATGCATTGAATAACATTCAAAACAAGGCTTGTCTCCACTTAACAAAGTTAAATTCATTGAAGCACTTCCTGTTACTAGGAGAAATAAAATTACTTAAATTGATCTAAATGCCTGACATCATTTTTTTTCCAGGGGTAAAATCATTGTTGGAAATAATTTTTACCAAGATTTAACTTTTTTTATCCTTCAAAAATTGCTGGTCTGATCTAAGTATCATCACAACTGTTATTATTATGAATAATAATAATAATAATAACTAAAGCTGCAGTCCTGAAGTGTCTTTTTTATCACTAAAAGTAAAGGAAAAGTTCAAGGAAGGTGTTTTTTCTTGCAAAAATGATTACAAGAATTGAACAAAAATGTTGCTGACTGAATTTCCCTGTATGGGTTCTTTATCCCACAGACTCGGTAGTTTGTAAGGCTAATATTTCCATTATTTTACAAAAATGTGTCTTCTGCAATATCCATAACCCAGTACTGTTTTTTCTCTCCCTTAGGGATCTTTTGAAAGCTTCAATAGCTTGATGATGTTTTCTCCTGAACTATTTGACCACTGTCACAGAATTTTAGCCTTTGCTTGGAACCATTTTCGGTAAGAACTTTTCAAATAGCAAAGTGGAAATGTTCTTTGTTTCCAAAAACTGTCTCTCAAAGGGAGGGAAACACAATTAGACTGGTTTTGGCTCTGGAGTCGGAGGTCTCTATAGTGTACCCCAGGATCTGGGGAGCTCTGTCTTTTTAACTAGAGCTGTGTTTGGGTTTATATCTATACTGTCTTTTCCAGCCTGTTCCATTTTGCATTTGGACTCGACCTCAAGTTGTTTTCCAACCTAAATAATTATCTCATTTTATGACCTAGTGAGGCTAATTAAAATTGCTGTGTCTTATTTTAATAAGCATGATGTATCTATGGCAACAGAAAGAAATATGTGTGTTTTCCCAAAGAAAAGGAGGGAGGAAGACTGAACTGCCCTTCTCTGTGTGCACTTTCAGGAGCAGAGGAGGGTGGTTGAGGAATTGATGTGTAAATCCTTGGTTCTGCTCTGTGAGTTCTCTGCATAAGCCACAACTGCCAAAGAAGAGAGGCACATGTGGAGATCAGACTGCAGAAGCATTGTCATTGAATGAAAATTCATCAGAGAGCTTGAGTTAGTTATCTCAGCTCATCAAAATGGGGATTCTCCCACTCTTGGATACCATTGGCATAGGGAAATTATGTGGATAATACCAAAATGCTGAGCAAATTTCTGCGGTTTAGTCCCGTTTTTAACCACAATTACTTTTAAATGGAGCTTGTCTGTTGGACATCTGAATGGGTGTAGTCAGAAATCCAAGCTTGTTGTACAGTTAAAGGCCACAAAAGTGCACTTGTCATCGCTTTTGACCTGCAAATTACTTCTATTAAGAGGGCAGCACTTCTTAGTGAGAGCTAAAGATCGAATCCAGTCTGATCGTTGGAACAGTCTTTTTTGCTTGTTGGGTTAAGATGGTGGGAATAACCCTAAATATATTTTCATGAGGCAGTTGTCCACAACCCTTGTTTAAAACTGGAGAATCTAGTTAGAGGAAGGAGTAATGGATGGCTGTCTCATCTTCTGTGTGTGCTCCCCAGTGATACAAGACTGACTGTGTCTCTGAGATGACAGCTGAGTTACTGAAGCTATTGAACAGTATTTTCACACCAGCAAAAATCCAAAATATGTGCTGGGAATTTACACTATGCTCCTTCTGTAAAGGGCTGTATTTACAGGAGTTCCAATACAGATTCATACACAAATGTTCAAATTCTCTGGGTTGAATTATTGATGGTTTTGTATAACCCCTGGTTACTTCCTTCATTTGGCTTTCAGCAACTCAGATTATGTTTCAAGGCTGCTTTATCAATGAACATTTATGCCACACATTCTTTCAAGAATAGGAAGGTGAAAGATGAGAGTGTTTAGTGGGCCCTTGGTTGCCAGTGATGGATCATTTTGTGAAAAATGACAAACAGCACAATGTCTCTTAAGAAGTTCTACATAGCACAGGCTCCTATAGCATAGTTTGGTGCTGGGTGAAGAGTCAAACAGCTGGGGGGTTGGTTCTACCTGGCACAGAGGGGTGTCCAACAGCGGGGCAGCAGCTGGAAGCACTTTGTTTGTGCTGGCTGTGCTAATTAGCACCTCACTCCTGCATTTATCCTGCAGCAAACAGGGCTTGCCTCTTTGTAGCTGGTTCAGACCTTTCTGCACCGGCCTGCGCTGCAGATCTATGAGGATAACTGCAGATTGTAAGTTAAAAGTGAAGACAAAACAAATGTCTTTCCCGAGAGTGGCACACGTGCCTTCAGGATCTGGTTGTCACTGGACTTGGTACCCGGAAGGTCAGTTTGGTACAATTTGCTTCTTCCCACTTCTGTTTTCATCCCCTCTGTGTTCATGAAGTAATTTTATGCACTTTCTGGACTTACATGTTGTAAACTGTAACTGCTCTGGGGTATCACTAAGCCACACAGTTTTCCTTGATGCATTTTATTAAAGATTGCTAATAATATTCCGGGCTTCGTGCATCCGATTCACTAGAAATGCCTAGAAAGAGTAGGTGTACTCTGCTATTGTCGACTACATTTGGCTTGACTCAATTAGTCTGGAGTTAAAATTATGTTAATGGGATGGGCTTGCACAGACAGAAAAACCTGTGGGTGAAGACTCAGGGTTTTAAACAGGCTAGAGCCTTCATTTGGTTTTTATTCTCTGAAAAATGATTTTAGAATTGTCCATGTATTCTGTAAAAATATGAAAATGTTTTTGAAGATATAGAGGGACTATTGAAATGTAAGTATTTAACTTATAGATGAAAAATTATATAGAGAGTGTAAATAATTTCTATAAAAACCTAATGAATTTCATATGTTATTGTTACCTTTGTTCCCTATTTTAAAGTGCACTTTGGTTCCATGTTCTGTCCCCTTCATCTTGCTGTAAACACAGTCTTTCAGAAATATAAATACTATTTTCCCCCCTCCAGATCTGTCAGTAGAGGTCTGAAAATGCATTTCATGCTGGAGATTCACTTAATCTTCACTTTCTTTGTTGTCTTTAACTCTTTCCTCCTACTCTCTACCAATCCCTGATTTTTATTTTTTTTTTGGGGGGGGCAGATTTGCCCTGCTTTTCACAGCTGTGATTGTCACATAATGTTTCCTTTCATCTGTAAGTTTCAAGGTATTCTGCTCCTTTCTGAGTTCTGGTGAAAGCTTTTCGATGTGGCCAAGTATTACTTGTCCATGTAAGTGCTGACTCTGCCAAACAGAGGATAAACCCACACAGATTTCATATCCCAGCAGTCATTTCCCTTTTGAGTGTGACATCCTTGTTGAAAAGGTGAATCTGTACAAGCAGCCAAGGCAGGCTGTGAGAACCAGCACTGGGGGAAAAGAAGATATCAGTGTGACACTTCTGCAGAAACTAAGTTCAGCTGATGTTAGAATAATAATGAGGAAGAATAAACAGAGAAGTCACCACCTCAGTCCTTCTGAATTAAGCTGAAGTGCCTCAAAAAACCTGCTGAATTAAGCTGAAGTGCCTCTTGTGGAGTGTGCTTTTTGCTCCCCACTGCTGAAGTGCCATGTGGTCCAGAGCAGGAGAGGAGGATGGTGACAAAAAGGTTAAGTGCTGAACACAGAGAAGTATCTGCATTTTGCTTAACCTCCCTTCCTTGATCTCCCTAGGAAAACAACAGTGCTTACCTACACAGATGGAAAGCAGAAAACTTCTTGAAAAGGTTAACATTTGTTTTGTACTGGTCTAGGCAGAATCAGATGTGATGGTTAAAGAGGTATGAAATGGCCTTTACTGTGGCAAAGTTTTGTGTTATCTGTTACTCTTGCCACTCTTGACATGGGAGGAAAAATTCTTTTGTAAAATTCCCTTTGATATGAAGGCGAATTAGCAGTTACTGGAAACAGGATTGGGTAAAATGTAATTTTTTTCTATGTTGTATCTTTCTTGCATTACTAATAGTTGCCAGGGAAACCAGCAGAACTCTAAAGTCTTCTGCTAGATAGGCAGCTATGGTTATAAACAAGGTAATTTCAAACTGTGCCTGCAGATTATAAAAGTGTTAGTGGGGACCTGCCATAGGTTCTGTTCTGCATACTGGTGCCTATTCACATGATCAATTTCAGTTAGGTAAAAAATGTTTATCCTGGTCCATAGTAAGTGGGTTTTGGTTGGTTGGCGTTTTTTTTTGTTTGTTTGTTTGTTTGTTTGTTTTTGTTTTTGTTTTTGGGTTTGTTTTTTTTTTTTTTTAGTAAGCAAAACCTCCAAATTATTCTGATTTACCGCAAGAGAAATTATTGTACACTGAGTGTGAAGGTTGCCTGTGCCTGTCTGGGTTGTCACATTGCTCTGGAGGCTTCTGTTAGAATCCAGGACCTGTCAATCTGCTGTGCTTTCTTTCCCTGGGGAAAGTGGATATCATTCAGTAGTTTTACCAACCTTTTAATATGATAACAATGTAAATTGGGGCTGTCTTTGTACATGAGCTGTAATTATTTTCCAAGAGGTTAAGTTTGGCTCTTTGCCTTTCATCTACAAGAGCACTGTTTCTTATGTTTTACATTGTCCACCCCTGTCAGGTACAGCTATGAACCTTGGCATGTCCATCATCAGGCTTTCAGGGAAAAAATGCCAGAGTTTGTAATAAATCTTTTTAAGGAACAAATGCTTATGAACTTTCTCTCATGTTGAATTTACAGGTCTGACATTTATTACCTCACTGATTTCAGCTAAAGCCTTAAGGAGGAAATTGATTTAGGATGAAAACAGCTAATAATAGCTTGATTAGAATAACATTCCGCTTCAAAGGACCCTCATGTCTTTCTGCATTAAATAATGATCATAAAATCAATTTGTGTATCTCTGATTCCTTTTTTGCCTTCTCTGAAGGTGATGAAGTTTGCAAAGCAAACATTATTCATGGTGTTTTACTACTTTGAATAGCACTTCCATTCCTGATTTGCTTAAATGTTTTAGTTTCCAAGCTCAAATACATTCAGGTCATTATGACAATCAGAAGTGATTGACAACTATGAATATTTCTTCCAGAAAGTGCCACAGACAATGCACTAATTTTTGGTCCTTAAACAAGCTGTTTCTGGCTGTCACCAATCCCACACACTTTACAATTTACTCCTGGGTTTAATTTTTTCTTTTTAATGATGAAGTGGACAAATCTGATGCTCAGAGGGGTAGCAGTTGCAAGTTATCTGTGACTACTCGGGCTGTTCAGTGTGACCAAAGTGGACACAGATGTGTCTTGCTACCTCACTGTTGGTTCTACCTCACAGCATCTCCTGGCATTTAGGAAGCTCTGTTGCCCACACTGAGCTCAATGTCCTTCAGCCTCTGAGGCAGCTTGCTTAAAAAGCTCTGTCTAGAATAAAAAGGTGATGTTGACATGGTCTGTGTGCCACATTTGTAATTCTCAGCAGAAAGAAGTTAAAAGAACTTCATGTAGGCATCCATAGGTTTTATATTTTGAATTAAATGATTGGATTTGAAATGTGTACATTTACTAGTACAATAAAAATAATTTTTAACTGTATTTCTGTTGATGTCACTCATAAGTGTCATATCTCAATATTTTCAACTTGGGAAATAGCTTCAGAAGGCAGGTAAGTATTGTTACATATGTATTCCAGGATGGGGAAAAGTAGTTAGAGAAGATTCTGGTGTGACCAAAAACTTTGGGGAAAAGGTTGAAGGGACAAGCTACAGTTCTCTGGTTCCCCAGTGTGAGTAGTTGACCTTCTACCACCAGTGAAGCATTAGAAATTATTTCAGAGGAGAATACTTGCTGGTAGAGGAAAAACTTTTCACACATCTGAAAGCAAACCACTCTGTCACAAAAAGTTCAAATGTTCAGTTCTTGTGGAGCATAATACCACCCTGTCTGGACTTCTGGTATGCTAATTTTCATCTATTTAATATTTAAAGAAATGTGCCCTGAAGCTCTTGCCATTGTGTTCTGATTCTCAGGTGCATGTTCCAGTGAATGAACTAGTGCAATTCTGACTTTTTTTCATCTGCATTTGGTAGTGCAGGCAGATTACAGACTAAAAGTTACTGATTGTGATTAGGTGATTTTAAGTCTCAATATTGTTCTTATCAATCAGTTTTCTTTTCAACATCAGATATTCACATATGTAGTAATTTTCTTCGGCATTGTTATTCTTTGATTATAAATGCCCCATGAGTAAGGCATTATATTAGGGAAGCACAGTTTACTTTAAGGACTGACATTCTTTTTTTCTCTACTCTGATTTTTTTTTAATGTCTCACAGTTTTCTTTATCAATACTTATGGCTATGAGAGAACTACTGTGATAGCCCAATAGCTAAGACATATGTTAATTTGCATGTTAATTTATCATTAAATGTAGTTTATTTAGGCATAAACCTTCATGGGAAACATAGTAACTATTACTTCTACAAGCAATATACTTTGGCCTAATTTTGGACCTCACTGTCTCAACAGAACTATAAAAATAGCAGATATTTGTCTACCAAGCACGCCTAAATGTCATGTAATTTGATGAGAAACCAAGACCAAAGGGTTTCACTTAAAATATAGTTGTCCTTGCTATTTGAAAAGCAAAACCATAAGGGGACAAGTTAACTGAAAAGGAAGGATATTTTCAAAATAAAAAGATATTTTGGATTAAGACATCAATGTATTTCATTCCAATAGAATCTCAATCCTCTTTCTGAGTCCAGACCCACAAAACACAGAGTGGTTCTCGCATTCTTTGCCAGCACTGAGAAATGGTTTGTGATAAATCTTGATATATACAAAAGATATTAAAAAACCAAAAATTAATCTATCATGTGTTTGATCAAAGTTACCATGGTTTTCTACCTTGCCTATGATATAGATTTTTGCTAGAAAGAGGAGCTGGTCTCTTATGCTGCCACTGTATCAGAACACAGCTGATTTCTGCCATCTGCCCTCTTGAGTACTAAATACCTACATTATTGACATTCTTTTTCGGTTTTTTTTGGTGGTGTTGCAAATCTGTGGAATTGTAATTCAAAATGCTCTTCCTAGTTGTCAAAGCTGCCAGATTTTAAAGGGCTGACACACCCTATTTATACCTGACTCCGATATGCTGTGTTCCATTGTAGATACAAAAATGCTGCTAGCAAGGATTTTCTTGCTAATTTTCTAAGCCCATGAGAGACTTTTCTCTCATGGAGAAGAGGTAGCAGAGTTATGTAAACAACCAAACACCTGCAACCTTGAAAAGTCTTGTTTATGGTATAGTGGAAAAATATTTTGACAATGGATGTTTTAGGATTTTGGCCAGTCACCCCCAAGGGGTGGCTGATCCTTTGTCCAATTAGACTATGAAGAAAAAAGTCTATAAAAGAGTTTGTAAAATAATTAAATAAATCAATTTTGCTGCACAATTCCTGCCTGCTGGATCTTCTCTCCTCCTCTTCCCTATGGCTGCGGGACACGGTGATATACCGTAGGAACCAGGCCTGCGGTAATATTCCACTACACTACAAACCAAGGTAAAAGAAATAGAAAAATATAAATGAAAGTCCTCAAAATAGAAAATAATCGTGAGTTCCTTTAAAGACAAAGCTTTGACCTCAACCTTGTCAGTTTTGCTCATATGAATTCTAGCACTTTGTCACCAAAAAGGACAAAAAATGTCCAGCCATTCCCCTGTGGAGACACGGTGGCCAACAGTACCTGGGCTCACCTGTGGACTAATGCACGCTCCTCCCCACCAGGAGTTTGTAATATCCACCTGTCTGGGGTGTCCTCACTACAGGTGCCCTATTGCAGTGCAGTATGCCACAAACACAGCGTGACAGATCAGGTCATTCACCTGCAGGTTGCATTTTAGTTGGGTCTGTATTTACAAAGCATGAGAGAGAGGCAGGAATTGGAGGGCTTGGGGCATGCTACATGCCTGTTTTAACCTTAGGAAAGGCATAGTCCTATACCAAATAATATTTTTTTAGCTCCACAAGCAATCAGCTGCTCAGACATACAGTAATCATGCCCATACATCAAAGACATTGTCATTGGCATGCTCTTCCCTGGACATGCCCTATTGGCAACTCTCACAGCTGTTTGGCCCTTTGGCCTGACACTGCACAGCAGTTCTTATTATAACATCAAGATTACTTTAATCTCATGTATAATTCAACTTCATGTCTGATTTAATTGTGTTGTTTGTCCTGTGACCTTTCATGACTATCACATATGCCAGGCTTGATTCTTTTCAAGGGGTCCAGTTCCATCTCTTTTTCCATGTATGGAAGGATCCCCAGTTGGATAATCTTTCTGTTAAGGTCTGCTCGGTGTACACTGTCAGAGAAGCCTGTCAGGGATTGATCAGGGATGATTTATTGAGACTGCTTTGCCTGGACCTTGATTCTTTCCAGTACAGATAATTTCAAGATTTAGTATGAATGTAGTATTATTTTTATAACTACTGAGAACTGAAGAGCAGCAGGATGAAATCATTTATATTCTAGAGTGAGTCAAATATTATGCCCCTTTTTTTGTGTGGTTTTTTTTTTTTTTGGTTGGTTGGTTTTTTTTGGTTGTTTGCTTGTTTGTTTGGGTTTTTTTTGGTTTTGGTTTGTTTTTTTTTTTGGTTGGTTTGGTTTTGGGTATTTTTTGTTTCTTTTTTAAAAGAAAAAAGGGAGAATTTGTGCACTTTGGGTACCAGGATCATTTTAGCTGGAAAAGTCCTTATAATTGTATTTGCCTCATTATTTCCTAAAAAGGCAACCATTAACTGATTTACTAGAAGCTCTTGGAGGTTAAAAGTGATGATGCTGTATTTATGGCATAATGGCAGAAATCTTTTCCTTTTCTCATTAAGATGTGTGTCTTAATACCATTGTAGTCTTTCTTATAAACTAGAAAGCCAGACTCTCTAAGAAGAACACTGCTTTCATCATGATGCCAACTCTGCCACTAACAGCTCTCAAAATGAAGTGTAGTTATATGTGTCAAGAAGCATTATAATTATACAGCCTGCATCACAGTTCTTATTTTATCTCCTTGCAACTATATACCAATATTTTTCCTGACTTAATGTCCAGAAATGTAAGAATAATTGTCCTTTGCATAAGCAGACAAATCTATAACTTCTTTATTCACAGCCTGGCAGTACTTGCATTTCTATATTTTTTTAGCATATAGTAATTAGTCTTCACAATGGTCAGATTTTATCATTAAAAGTATACCCTTGATCAGTCCCTAGGCACAGAGTTTTACCCAAATATTTGATCCTTGGAAGTCTGCCAATACTTTCAGACTAAAAACTTACTTGAAGTTTCTTTTACATAATGCATGCCAAATTGTTCTTCTCCTGGAATACTTACAGAACTATTTCTGCTATTCCCAGAGCACCACCGAGTAATTCCTTACTAAATTTCTTGCTGTACTGAATATTCATGAAAACTTATGAAATATGATGATGTTTCTTCTAGAGGTGGTTTTTACAGTGTCTTATCCATAGAGTTTTACTTTCTTATGGCTGGTTTGTTCCAGCTGTTACTTTTCCTTCTTGTGGCTGGATGATTCTTCCAAAGGATAAAATAAGACTGAAGAGCCATGGTCATTGTCAGGTCTAGTCCTTTCCTGGCACAGATGACAATATCTAATCCTTTTCCTAGTTTAGCAGACCCTAGCTTAAGTTATTTAGATGCCTTTATTTGACATGCCTATTACAATATTGTCTTTGGACATCTTTATTATGACAGAAGAATTTTCAAACTAATTTTGCCAATGTCCACTCTTGGTTCCCTTGGTACACTAGGACAGAGAACTGAGTGCCTGAGTATCATCATACATGGAGTTACGACTTCCATTTTAGCATTCCAAATAAGCTCCAAATCTATTATGCATTTTATTCAGAAGTGAATAAACTAAGGATGTTTTCTTTTCAATTATTTGCTTTATATTTTTTTAATCACAGTTTTATAATTTCAGTATCGGGATCAGTCTCATGGCCTTGTGACCCAGGCGCCTCTAAGAACTCCCCTGGTGAGGGGGGAATGAGGTGATGAGGTGAGGAGGAATGAGCAATCAAGTGCTGTTCAGTAGACAGATATAGTTATATTATTGCTCAGTACTTACTGCTATTTTTACCAATTGTATTTAATTAGAAAATGTCAAGTAAGTGTAGAGCATATACCTCAAACATGCATTTTGGTGATAAAGCATGAGAGAGGCCCCTGCAGAAGAAGCCAGAATCACAGAGGACAATGTTTGTTCTTTGATTTATATCTGTTTCATTTTCCCCAAGCTTCAGAACAGCTCAGTATCAATCTGTTTCTCTTATCTCTTTGACTAGCTTGAGTTAGATCAAAGAACTGTGTATTTTCAGAGAATCTACATAATAGTTAGAAATACACTGAGAAATTCCTATCTTGGTAATGGCTTCTGCCTTCCTGGAAAAATGCTAAAATGCTATTGAAAATGAAAAATATTGAAAATAAAGAGAAGAAATAATAATAAAAAAGAGTAGCAAGTGGCACAAGCACCATCCTTTCACAGAGACCAGTACAGGTGTCTTGTCCACACTACCAGACCAAACATCTGACTAAGAGTCTAAAACATTACTGCAGAAGTATCAGAGTTAAGGAGCTCCTATGGAGAACATCCTATAAAAGGCTCTAATATTTTAAAATGCTTGGAATAGTTTTTGAGATTCAAAGCTCATGCCAGAACTCAGGCTGCTTATGCGTTTAAGAGGAAAGTAGGTCATGTACATGTCCAGAAAATGACTGGACTATATTTTGGTGTGATTTGCAGGCATCTGACAGAGCAGTGCTGTTTTGTACTTAAAATTGCTCGATCCTTTGCTTTGCTCAACCAGTAGCACTTTTCCAGTTCCTGCATGTTTCCAGTAAGTAATCAGACAGACTCTGGTGTGCCATGAAAATTAGCTCAGTGCAGAGATGTTCAGGCTAGGTGAGAGCCAGCCTTATAAATTCACATAAAACAGTGCTGCATGGTGTTTTCTGACCAGGACCAGATAAAATCAAGCCAAGTGAACTTGGTACCAAGCCTAAATTAAGAAGCTTTGATTCTTGTCAAATGGTTATTAGCTTTGGGACCATACCAAACCTTTGTGACTAGATTCTCTCTGGATGGAAGATCAGATGCCTGTAGCCAGCATTTCTGTCACAACTTGTCCCTTTCCAATTTCAGGACTAACATGAGTAAAATGAGGTGCTTCAGCATCTGTCAGTATAAAACTCCTAGTGTCTTCCTTGTGAAATTCATAAGCATGTGTTCTGCTTGCTGCCACAGATATATAGAACAGAAGTGACTCAGCATTTCCAATCTCATAATAAAAAAATAATAAAAAAAACCCAGAGCTGTTCTCATTTCCTCAATTCCCCTTTTCTCCACAGAAAATCATGAGTTTTAAAAATAAAAAAATTGCTTTTCAACCTCCCCCTCCTTTCTTTTCCCCCTTATTTTTCCCTTTTCTTCTTTTTTTTTTTTTTTTTTTTGTGGTGGAGGAGGAAGAATTAATTTGAGCTGCAGTTCTTGGATAATCACAGGAATTTAGAAACTCCATCTACTGTGCTATTTGACAGCAGTGAAACCTGATCAAGGTTATTCATCCCTCTAACCATTGACCTCTACATTCAATAAACATACAGTTGAAAAATGACCACATCAAGGAATTTGTCAAACTTGGCCAGAAAGCATGAATTTAAAGAAACAACCTGTACAAATCTCTTAAAAATTACTTTGTAAAAATGGCATTTCCTTACTGAAAAACCATCTGCTTTTATGTATTCAGACATGTTTCTCAGAAATATTGGTTTTGTTTAACCAATGAGGGGGAAAAAAATCTGTTGCTTTGGCTTTGAGCTTTGAAATTTTTTTGACTTTTGTGTATTCAACAACATTAGTTTATACTGAGTATATATGCAAGTGATGGGCCTTCCATAGGTAACAGAGGGATATAATTTGTAGAGATGTAGATCGTAGACTGATGAAAATTCAGCGATGCCTTAGGAAATGAAGGTGGGAAAAGAGAAGGGATGGTAATGTATTGTCCTCTCACCTGAAATCAAATGGCTTGTTCAGGCCCGACCTCTTTTTCACATCTTCGGTGTGTTTCATGCATATCTGAGGAAGACTTTCTTGCTAATCCTTCACATCCATTGAGCTTTTGACCTCTTAGAAAATGAGGCAAAAATGGTCTATTGCTGTTTTTGTAGGCATGGGTCAGTCAGCATGTATATAAAAAAGTGTTGCTGTTTTGGATTTTTTTTAAGTTTAGTTTTTACATGAACCAGAAAACAACCAGTGGTTTGTAGCTCACTGTTTACAGGCCCCCAAGACAGAAGGCTTCCGTCATAGCAGTTTTCCATCTTGGACTCACTTTGGGTTGCTAACTTTCTTTGGAAGTTCAATAACAAAAATGTTGTTCCACTTGGGTTGTTATTCAGGGAAGAAAAATAAGCCTCCAAGGCTGTTGATTAAAGCCCAGGAGCTCGTTAGGCAGCAG
>NW_008238644.1:1726082-1728694 GCF_000691975.1 Corvus brachyrhynchos
AGGATGAGCCCTAAGGAGATCTCAGGGCAGCCTGAGGGGTTTGGAGAGGTTGGACCACCCCCCTCACTCTGGGGTTGGGTGGGTAAAAGTTATATTTACAGCCAAGTTCAAAAGCAAAGATAGCTCATTGTTCTGACCGGGTTTGGTAGAGAGAAAAGTCTGAAATGAGAGCTTTTCTGGTCAAAATAGAGCCACCTGGCACTTCAGTTTAATTAAAAACTTTTTCTGAGGTGTTTGTATAAAGCTCCTGTGAAGTGTATTTCTGGCCACTCTTCACTGTGTCCTGTTTTTAAAATGCTTGTGGCAGATAGTGGAAAAAGAAGAAAATAAACAGTGTATGCAAAGAAAACAGAGTTAAAGCATAGCAAAAAATGAGGTAATTCAAATTACTATGATGTAATATTATTTTCAAAATTTGTGAAATATTTGCAAATGTGCAAGTACATGTTATTAAAATAGTACTAATTTATGACAAAAATAATAATTAAGAAACTGAATAAAAAGGAATATTATTTTTCATTAATAGTTCTGTACTGATGCACCTCTTTATTGGCTCCCTATTCCAACTTGTCCCTTCCCTAATTGATTTTTAATACATCTTCTTCTCTAGAAAGAAATGGAACCAACTTTGCATATCCATCATGCTTATTTTATACATCTTTAATAAATCAAATCATATTTATTAAGGTCTGCAATTATGTATGTAAGAAATGTTGACTAGATATAAATAAAAGTTTGAATGTTGCTCTTAATTATGCGCTTTTGATTTTCATGACTTGCATTTTAGAAAACTGTAAAAAAAAAGTAATTGCTAATGAATGTCTGTGCTAGGGTTTGATTATAGTTCAGTGTCTCTTACACAACCATTTGAATCTGAATATAAATATTTTCCTTTGCTATTGCTTGAGCACTAGCACTAAAATTCCTGAGTAATGCTAATGTAGAGTTTTAGTTTGTGTGTGAAGTATGTTGGCACTGAAATGAATTACACACAGAGAAAGACTTGACATAGTGCTATAAAGGTTGGAAGGCAGCACTCCTGGTTTGGATGTGATTTTAATTTTATCTTCAAGCCCATCAAATCTGATCAAATCTTACTGACATTGAGTGTTTGGCAATGGTGAACTCTTAGTCATAGTGTGGTTGATCTTGTCCTGTGCACTCCCTTTTGCAGGGAACACTTAAAGCCCAAATATGTGTGAGGAAGGCACGGAACAAATGCCGAAAGGTGCATTTTCAGTGTTCATTGTCTGGGCCACAGACACACATACATCACTGTGATGAAACCAGAGTGAGTTATACTGCTGGCTAGTTGTCCACAGAGAGCTGAAGTCAAAGAAATTCTCCAGTACATCATTAGACAAGCCACAAGAGGCAGAGTCCATATTAATTCTGCTTGCTCTTTAATTTCAGGAAGTCAGTTCTGAGCCTTGTGGATATGTTCAGGCAGGAGCTTTGTGTGATCTCATAGTAGCTGAAGGGCATCAGATGCCCTACTTCTGCCACTGAGATGTGTCTCAGCACCCAAGTAATAGATTCCAAATCTCTGAAAGCATTTTTCAGTCATGCATTTTTACCATATCCTTTAACCAACCACAAGATTTCAAAGAGCATAAAAATCACTTGTACTAGAGGAGTTTGCAGCATAGGTAATACTGTAGAAACTCACTGTACTGTCACTTTGACACAAATAATTGGGCATGGAGCTGCACATATACAGAAAAAAAGGAAAAAAAATCTTTATTGCATGCTACCACACAGGATGTGTACTATAGACTTAAAATTGTAATAATCCATCACTGTCTGTCTGTATTGAAATGGAAAACAAAAAGTATGGTGTTTGGACTGCAAAAAAAATAAAATTGAATACCTGTGGTACAGTTACATTATTGGGTTATATTGTAGCTGATATGTCTACAAAATTGAACTCTTCTATTGCACTTCAAATTTATGGCAGAGTAAATCAAAAGTCACTTTGTGAAGATGAGGACCTACCATTTTGTAGCTAAAATGTTGTTTCATTCTGAACAAATTGTGTGCATATTTATCATTCCCTGTAATGTCACTTATGAAATACAGACATTTCCTTAGCCTTGTTTAGTTTGCTTTCCACCAAAGGTTAGGTGCACTACTGATAGCTTGCAAAGAAATTATCCTTTGTATTTGTAAACTGGAATCTGCCCATTTGTGCAATGGAGGCTGAGTTTTGGAGGCCAATGTACAGATTAGGGATATGTGAGTATTCCCACAGTTCTATCTAGCTGGGCTGAAGCCACAGGCAAGCAAGGTGAGAGCCATCAGCTGTGCCATGCCTGAAAGGGGATCTCAGTGGAGAGCAGTTTGCTGTAGGCACGGGCAGTGGTACCTCACAGGGGCAGCAGATGCCAGCTCCTCTCTGAGGGGCACAAAGGAAGTTTTGCTGACGCTGTTGTCATGACCTGATGGAGTTTCAGCTTTACCCCAAGTGATCAGTCTCTTGCTGGGTAACACACTTCTGGCACAGCCTGCTCGCTGCTGAGGGGATTGGGCCATAAAGACAAGTTGTTCCGAGACATTATTAAACAATGTATTGCCACTTTCTCTATATTGGCACTTTTTGCTTCGGCAACTGA
>NW_008238644.1:1728711-1737882 GCF_000691975.1 Corvus brachyrhynchos
GGTGATCATGTACTTTGCATAGGGTTGTTAAAAAATTAAATGAATGGGAAAAAAAGAAGTGACTGATGACTTCTGCAATAAGTTTCCCAAGAAAATAGGGTTATCTAACCAGTAACCACACATTAATCAGCTATATCACAGTTTACACTTTTCTCTTTAAATTTGTTTAGCTTTTTAGTGCTTCCTAGAAAATTTGCTGCAGTACTGATACTCTTTTGCTGTTGAAAGAGTAGTGCAGTATTATTTCAATAGATTACTAAATACTTTTAATTGATTTCTTCATTTGTTTTCTGCTGCTTCGTCCTGAGCCACTGACATTGTTAGGAGCATAACATTAGTAAAATCTACCTTTGCATTAGTGATGCATCTTGTCCTTTTTGCTGCCTGATGTGGAAGCAAAATGATGAGCTGAAGAAACAACATGCTTTAGTGCTTTTGGGAAGTCCTTTAAGTCTTGCACAAATACCACTTATTTTCTTCAGCATTTAATATCTTGAACATAATTAGTCCATTGAGCCACTTGACAGATTCTACTCCATCTACTTTTGAGTGTGTTTATCCTGATGGGTACCTGTTTGCAATATTCCTGTTATAACAGCATATTTTACTAATCTGATGGGACAGACTACTTCAGAGTATTTCAGATACCCTTGGACACTGATTTTGACTTGGCCAGGAATTGAGTTTAGTTATATATATCAGGAGTTCAGATTTGTGTGTCTTGAAAACGAAGCACAGAGATCATTTTTGGTGAGAATGGATGTTTGTTAGTTGTTTGGGATGACACCAAGCTCAGGTTTTGGTGTGACTTTTTTTTGTTTCTTTGGTTGGTTGGTTGATTGGTTGGGGGTTTGTAGCCCTTTTCTCACTTGCTCATTTTCTCATTGCAGTATACCTTTCCTTTTATATATTTTTTGTCATGTCCTGTTTTACCAGGCACTTTAGTGGCAGAGGTATTTTTGTAGGAAGGAAATACAACCACAGAACCTGTTTTATCTGTTATTGTAGTTCTACTTCCCAAATCCCTCCACAACAAAACACACACAGTGTGTACCCTCCCCAAAATGCTGTCTTGTTTCATCTGGAGGAAGCTGCAGTCTCTGTGCCAGATGAGCAGTAATGTGGCAGATGTGGAAGGAAAGGCAGGAATGTTCTGTCTGTACTGAAAACATTACAGCATGCTGCATTGATCTGCTGTCACCTCAGAGCTTCTCTGGCCCAGGGGAGCCAAAATATTAAAGTTTTTGAGTTATCTGAAGTTTGAAACAGAAGAGGCAAAAGTTGATAAGCAAACTAAACACTTTTAAAGAAAAATGCCAATTTCATAGAGATTTTACTTTAAGTAAGAAACTGGGAAGTAAATCTTTATACATATTTCTATTTTCCCAAATGTCTGTTGTTCAGGGTAAAATCTTAAACCATTTATTGGAAATATCTGTTCTGTGTCTGTGGCAAGGGATCAGATTCCATCAAAATATGACTTTGAAAATCCAGTGTCCACTGTGGGTCTGGGAGGAAATTTTGAATATTTGTCAAACAACAGTTGTAGGTGTTCACTGAGGAGCCTGCGTCATGCCACAGAGCAATACATCTCTGCCTCTACCCTTGTAAAACCTCAGATTATGTTTTGGTAAACAGGCACATAAATATGATATGTCTATTTTTTGATCTTTTGAAAGATAAATAGTGTTCCTACCAGGAAAAGTCAAATGCATTTCTGCCATTAAAAATATTTTCATCTGAGCAAATAAATCACCTTTAACACCTAACCAGATAATTTTATTTTTAAATTGATTCTTTTGCAAACCTGGAGGAGTACTTAAAATCACTAATGCAGGTATATTGTTAATTCTCATTGAAAGCTCTTCAAAATTTGGCTAAGCATATCACCTGTGAAGATTTTATTTTCTTTTAGCCTGAACCAGCATCTCAGTAACAGCACCTTTGCCCTGTTAGGACCAAAGTATGTGTTTTCCTGAGACTTTGCATGCTATGATAGGTGAACTCAGTTGTTTGAAATGCATATTTTTGGCCCTAATTTGTCCATTTGTTTGTGCTGTAGTCTTCCCTGTCACAAGTGACAAGACCACGCAGAAAAAAATTCCTTTATTGAATCATTATTGAGATGCTACTCCATAATATTGTCAAAACTTGTAGCTGAAATATATTACATTACCATGTTAAAAGGTTTGGGATATTGAACAGCACAGCCTCCACAAGGATATCCTTGGGCTGATCAGGATGATAACAGCAGCAGAGCAGAACAGACCAATTCAGCCACTATTACAATGCAAGCTCTGCAGCCCATCTCTGAGTCCCCAGGGCTTATTTGTAAATCAGGCAATATTTCTTTTAGAAAACATCACGCTGGCGTGTGGCACCTGTGCTTGATCTCGGCTGCTTTTTAATCACAACAGCTAAAGGTTGCTCATATAAACATATTTTCCTGAAGGAGTGATAAGAAAAAGAAACAAGTCTGATCCTGTACTGGTTGACAGAAGGTATCAAATGTAGAAGAGATGTGATTTTTGCTAGGACTGAATCTCACCCTGGTAATGAAGCAAAGGTGCATTACAGATATGGCCATAGGGCTGCACTGAACCTTCTGCAGCTTGATGCACTGAAAGATGCAGGAAAACTAACATTGTTTGGAGCATGGACATTTTTGGTGTACAGGAGGCTGCTGGGAAATCATTAGGATGTTTCTCTTGCTCTTCTGGATTGTGAGGAAGTCACTCAAAAGAGAAATGTAGAATATATGAGAAGGTGAAGTAGCTGCAGGCGGAGGTTATAAGGGTAAAGCAGTCTGAGTGCCTGCAGCAACACAGAGAGTGATGGAGGAATCTGGAGCTCTGTTAATAGGTGAGGAAGAACTTGAAATTGTCCTGAAGTGATCTCAGTTTCTACACTAAATTTCAGTATTATTCTTTTAACAATTTTGCTTTTGCTTCACTATCTGTTGTTTCTCTTCCTTGGAATGAATAGGCTCTGGTTAAACAAGGTTTCTCTTCTGGTATTTGATATAATTATCAGAGGAACGGAGTTCTGGCTCTCTGGGTTGGCTTGCTCTTATGATTTATGTCTCATCTATTCATTGCACTCTCTCCAACAAGTTCTTGGAAAGTATGGGAAACAATTGTTTTCTTGTGGGAAGGAGTTTCATCACTCTTTAAAAAATCCAGCTTCAAGGAGGTGTTCTACTGAAACACCAGCTCCCTGCCCCTGATGATTTGTCTTTTAATACAAAATGTTGTGCCAACAGTACAAAGAATGAATTCTTACTGATTCATAGAGGAACCA
This sequence comes from Corvus brachyrhynchos, assembly GCF_000691975.1. Classification (NCBI taxonomy): domain Eukaryota; kingdom Metazoa; phylum Chordata; class Aves; order Passeriformes; family Corvidae; genus Corvus; species Corvus brachyrhynchos. Next base: position 1,732,012 of record NW_008238644.1, read on the forward strand.
GAAATGTGCTTTCTCTTTGTCTTTTCTCCCCCTAAAAATTCATCAGGCCTCAAGTTGTTTTTCCATAGAAAGCCCAGAGAATCAGGCAATTTATTGTCAAAACCAGAATGCCATAGTTGCCAAGTATTGTACCTGATGGAAGAGAAGGATATAGTTAATTCTAATAATGCCAGATTAGATTTTAAACAAAATTTCTTCCCTTTCTTGTGTTAGAGATCACTGTGTTTATGCTTGGTAGTGTGTCAAAGCAGCACAAAATTTTGTTAGATTTAATTATTAAATATACAGCAAAGCTGACAGAAACGTTGAAGAGTGAACAGAACTAGGGTTTTTTTGCCTTGTTTTGCTTTTATTCTGGTGTTGTTCTGGTCCTTGCTACACCTGTAGCTGCTGAGCACAGCATCAGAGGTTTATCACACCCGTGTGTGGGCTCCTCATGCCTGCTGTTAATGAGCAAACAAGATGCAGGATGAATCCTGTGGGAGAATGCCCCAGGGAGAACAGACATGTCTGAAGACAGAAAAAAAGGTGAATTCAAAAAATGAAACTAAAACAAAAAATGCCCTCTCAACAAGATATTTCTGCAGTTATAGGGAGATATATATGCTAACTTCATTCACACAGAGAACTGAACGCATTTTCACTTCACTTTTTTCGCAGTCTCCCTCTTAGTGGGATATTTACAATCAACACAATTTATGTTTGGAGTTAAGGATTTTTGTGAGACAAGTTCATTTGCATTTCACTGTTTAGAGAGAGCTGCATCAGGGAGTGATTATTATAGGAAAAAGATACTGGAAATAAGTTATAGAACTTATAATTATAGGAAAGCTTAAAAGTCAGTTTATAGAGATCAAAGATCATAACAGGTATGATGAGATAATGAGTTTAATTGAGGTCAGTCACCATTTTGTCTAGCATTCTTCAACTTGGTGAAAAATGCCTTTTCTGCAGCTAGTAGAGACTCAAGCTGGACACACAGAGAGGAGACTTTTGTGTTATTCTGAAACCTCTCAGAAAGGTGTTCTGCAGGAGCAGCAGTGCCACCATTCCCACTGCACACTGCAGAAAGGCTTCCTGGCTGCTGCTGCTGCTGGGGGATCCTGTGAGATAAAGTCTCAGTAGTTTCACATGTGCCTTCAGTTAACACTGATCACCCTGGGTCATTTTTCTTCATGTAAAGTATGATGTGCATAGTAAGATTCCATTTGTGAAGAATAAACACAGCAATTTATGACTAAAATGTAAATTTTATTTACAGTCATTTATGTGCCTCCATAGGTCCTAAAAAGAAATGTTCCGAATTGCCAAGTGCTAAATGTTTATTTCCGTGTTTTCTATAACTGTGGTTGAGTTAATTCAGATGCCTGATTTGTATTTATTAGAAAAACAGGATTCTTCCTTAAGTGTTAAGGGATGCTGGGATCAGAAATGAGACAAAATAATCGGCTTTAGACAGCAGTAAGAAACAAAATTAGGATAGAAAGAGTAAACAGTATGCAATCAGCAAAGAGTAATTTCAGATTCAATGTCAGAACTGCAAAATTGATATGAAAAAACTTTTAAGTTTTATGACAAAAGGCAGTTATTTTTTCACACTGGAATTCTGACAGTGCATGACAGAAGGCAGATTTCTTAGAAATATTCTTGGCTGGAATATTTCATTTTGTTAGTTAAACACCTATTGTTTCTGTAAGCAGCTGAAAAATAATTGCCACTTTCTCTCAGTCCCACAAAAGTTACCAGGACACCTGTAATGACATAACACCATAAAATAAATATTAATAGCTATCATAAATGGTCATCTTTTAAAAGGTTTGACTGTTCCTGTCCTGCAATGTCATTTTGTGTGTGTGTGTATTCTGCCCATCCTGCAATGTCATTTTGTGTGTGTGTGTATTCTCCGTGTTTATACATATGTGACCTATAAGTGAGGCTTCTGTACTTCCCTTGCTAAGCCGTGGTCAAAGGCCACAATTTTGTGCTGCTGCTCTTCTACTCTTGCTTTAGAAGTAAGAAGCCAGATGGGTTAGCTGGAACTAGCACTGGGCTTTTTGGTAGCATCATGGTTTAGGTCTTCAGAAGCAGTTCTTGCATCACTCTTTGTTTGCCAGCAGCTCAGAGGATACACATTGGTATTTGCTGGTGCAGTTACACTCAATCCTGGATTTGAGCCCTTGGAATAAAGTGAGTTGAACGTAGAGTAAATTCAAGGTAAAAAACCCCATGTTTTTACCTTAAAGAAAAACACATTAAGGAAATAAGGAGTTTTCAGGGTTCATTGTACAGTCCAATGAATCAGAGACATTATAAAGTTGAAGTTTGAGCTATTTAGGAAAACAAGACTGTAATCCCCATCAGATTTTGTCATCCCCTGTCTCAGGCATCTTCCAGAAAATGTTAAATCCAGGAAGAGAAAATTCTATCTATGACTCCTCCCTTGCTACTGCTAACATACTTTCGAATCCTTATTAAATTGAGAGGATATTTTTTAAGTACAGTTAGTTAAGAGGAAACATTGAGGGTTTTGAGATGCTGCAATCGAGAAAAAACAATTTCAGTCCTGTTAAGGAATTTTTTATTGTTGCTGCATGGCATTCAGCAGTTTGAGTTTGGCAATTTCTCAACAATTAAAAACAATCTGTGTCAAGAAAAACAAGAAATACGAGATGCCTGATATTTCCACATGTCCAAAGTGTTTATTATATAAACCTAAATTTTCAAAGACTGGTGCTGGTAAAGAAGCTTGGCTTTTGACCTAGGACAAATCATTATTATCTCTCAAGACCTTAGCAGAATCTTTTATGCTGATTACACTGAAAAACAGCTTTGAAAAGAAGTGATGCAGACTTCCTTTCAACACTTGGCTTGATTTTTATGTGGATGATAGATAAGCAATGATGGAGTGGAATTGATACATGTAAATCCTCTTTTCTCTGCCTGAATTTTGAGATATCTGAAGGTGTCACCTTATCTCTTTTTTACCTCATACAGGAACTCCCAGAACACACAAATTACCAGTAGCATCCCATTGCTCTAAGATACAGCTCTGGTAATGATTAGAGATATTCTGGTCAAGACCAGAGTTCAGAGCCTTCCCTTACCCTGTTGAGTGCTGGGTGGTTTGCACTCTCCTTATCTCAGCCTGTCTGCTCCCTTGGTTGCCTGAGGCTTTAAAAGTTGCCTGCAGGCCTTTATTCCTAAAAGTAGCTCTCAGCTCCTTCATTCCTGTTTCCATAGTAAACTCCTAGGACATGGGATTTCTCTTTCCTTGTTATGTACAGCCATGTGTATGGAACAGCAATCAGGAGCAAGGCCAGAGGCCTCGAGCCAAGGGAGAGAGATGTGCTGGACCATTAGGCAGTGAGTGCATAATTCATCAGTGTTTGGGAGGAAGGAACAGCAGCCCAGGTTCTCCCAGCAACCCTCTGTAGCTGAACTGGTTTTGTGTATTGCCAAAGTAAAAACTAAAGTAAACCAAACTTGGCTTATGCTGACTTGCTTTACATGGTGCTGCAATGGTCAATGAAGGTACAAATGGAAGGGTTGCATCAACTGCAAAAATTGGATCCAAGACATCAGGAGACTCTTAAATTGCACCTGCTTGACTCCTTGCTGTTGTCTCTTTGTGGGATAACACCTGGGAAACCTTGTTTGTGAATGATGCCATTAGTCAAGTGCTCACATAGGATTTTAAAATAGAATTTATTTTTTTTTTGCTTTCGCATTTCATTTCCTGTATATCCTTTGAATGAAAACCTGGAGTTTGTGACAGAAAATTACAGCCCCAGTCCCACAAATACTGACTTTTCTATCCTTCATTGATTGTCCCTGGTGGCACACTGCAGGGATGCCAGGAGACCGGCGTTTCTGAATTTGGAGTTCTGCCTGGGGACAGAGGATGGGGCCTCAACCCCTGTGAATGCCAGGCAGCTCTCAGATGAGAAGGGTTCTCTGGCCTGCAGCAAACAGCAAAGGCACTGTCTGTGTTAAAGACAGTCTCCTCTAGCCTGTGTACAAGGTAGATAAAATCAGATAAAGCTGGGATGAGAAGGGAATTATGCATGTAAAAAACCAGAATATAGAGAATAGAGTGGTAGCATTAGAAGTGGTTGGATATAGCAGTTTCTGACTGAGAAGTGGGGGTGTGGACCCTCCTCCTTTCAGAGGCAGTAATTAAATGTCAGATATCTACATCCCAGGTGAATGCTACCATAACAAAACCACAAGCCCACAGCACCTATTCTCTTTGGCTGAGTTTGGAAAAAAACCACCACCACTAAAACTGCTCTTCAGTCCTCTAAAGAAAGTCCTAGGTTCCCCACTCCTAACTGGATTTTAAGACATGAATTAGGTTGGAGCAGTCATTACCCAGTAAAACCTTGTAAAGTGCATAACCACTACTGATTGATATTTTATACACTCCTATCATTACCATGTTTCCTCTCTCAGGACCGTTCCCAGACCTGATTCATGTGTTTGTTTTTCTGTTGTTGATGGCTTTGCTTTTTTAAGTGAAAGCACAAGAATGACTGCTGCAAGCCAATTAAAGCTCAGGAGAATAACATACATTTTAAAATCACATATTTCAAGTAACCTGCAATAGCTCTGTGATACATTTTTAGTAAATGTAAGGAGCAACTCTAATCACTAAAATAAACTCATCAATGTCCTCGCTTCTTCTGGAACCAGGAATTTGGGCCACCATTCTCAGCGCGTAGGTGTAAAAATCTGTCATTCAATCTGGGAGCTGTAGGAATACATTCCTTCTCCTCCTATGAATCCCCATTCTGGTTTATGCCTGTCCAGAGTGGGGACAATTTCCTTTAACAAGGAAAGAGGAACAGTCGGTCTCATTCACAGTCTCAAAAAGTCACAGGGTTTACAACACTGCTTACTGTGGCATACTTGGCACCCTAAAGGATATTGCTATCTAGGTGGTACTTCAGTCCACAGCTCGTTTTGCTAGGCTTTTCATTAAGAAATCCTCCAGAAGATTTATATCTATGACTTTAAATTTCCTTGATGCCTAAAGCAGAAATGTTGAAGTCCTATCAAAGCTTTTGTAAGGAGTATAGAGTTGACAGGCACACAGTAAACATGAAACTTGGTTAGGGACTGAAAGGATTTGGAAATTGCACAGCTGACAATACTCAGATGGGGGTAAATAAATTGTCTAAACCTCATGAACTTGTTCTCTATGGGTGTTCTAAGAGGTGTATTCTGTAGAAAAAGGGTGGCTGAAATGGCAAAAGTTGTAACTGTCAATTTGTTAGAAGGCAAAGTAAATTATCAGCTTGAGAAAACCATTCTGGAATATTTCATATGCAATGTCCAGCACCAGGGAGAAAAGTCTGTTTTTTTTCATATTTATTATAGTATAGAAGGGATGAGGAAAGATGCTTAGGTAGAAGGAGAGGGACTGAAACCAAAGCTCTGAAACAAAGTTTTAATTGATTACAAAATATCTGAAACTTAAATGAGCATTTTTCATTTCCTCTGTAGGTTCTGTTCTAACCCTGAATCATTCACAGAAAATGCAATGAAATAAAAAGGATTTTCTTATAAATTTCCATGCCAAGAAGTAACAAGATGAAATTAGATATTTCTCATTATTTGCAAAAATGTTTCTGCATAATTACTTCTGCCACCACATTGCTTTAGTGTCCCCTTGAAAGATTGCCTTTCAAAGTGTGTTTTATTGCAGTCCTTAAAGATATTGCAAGGTTGTGTCTCCACTGCTTTAAGTGAAAAGGAATTTTAAAAGCAAACTCCCATTTCTCTTTTCACCTGTCCAGAGTGTGCAGTCAGTGCCTTCAAGAGTGCTTCAATGTTTATGTAAAATATTCTGTAACAGTTTTAATTTCAGCA
>NW_008238644.1:1737949-1740765 GCF_000691975.1 Corvus brachyrhynchos
TCAGCAGGATGCATGTTCCAGAAGGTCACCAAAAGGTTGGCAGGTACCAGTTAGCAAATATTGTAATGATCTGCACAGCCTCTGTCACAAACCCTACTTGAAACTTCGTGTGGATTTCTGAATACAAGCTGTGCTTCTAAAATTGCCTTTAGGAGGTCACTTTTTAGTCTCTGTGTTCTCATTGTATACCCAGCAGAAATGGATCTTGGTTTTCAAGGATCCAATTACTTTGCGTGGGGCTATCTAGAGGACATGGATACAGGCTAGTAAACTGCATATTTGCATTAACTTTCCATATAGAGTTGTTTGACCTCTGAGTCTCCTTCCACTTGCATAAAACACTCAATTCTGTATCACGGTGTCTGTGTGCTGCTGAAAGGCAGAGCTGGCTCAGTCCTGACTGAGTGGTTACATGAAACTCTGCCCAGACCTTAGGAGGGACAGCAAAATAAGGTTTCCTGCCATCCCTGTTCCAGTCTCTCAGACAGTGTAGGAGGAGCCTTTGCAGGGTTTGTCATCTTGCAGAGGATACCTCTCCTTTCTTCCAAGACTGGCTGGCAGAAGAGCCAAGAGTTGTTTCTTCCTTACAGTCTGGTGATCAGAGCACTCTCTGACATGTAGAATAGCCATCTGTGTCTTGTAGAGCAACCAAACTACTCAAGTGGCCTTTTAGGCAATATCCCTGTTGTTTAGAAGGTGCTTGAGAATTCATTCTGAGCTCTAGCACTTCAGTGGAGCATGAGAAAGCTTCTAGTTTCTGGTCCTTAATAACTAGGTTAATTTTTCGCCCCATATTGTGCTATTATAAGGACCTATTAAATAGAAACATTAATAAATATTAAATTAATAAATTCCAAACTCAACAGCTCCCCCACCTGTCCTGGCAAAAATATAAAGACAAACATTGAAGCAGCTTCCTATGATCTTATCCTATGGAATCTCCTTCTTCCTTCTTAACCCCATGGAAATCCTCAGTTCAGATACAGTTTGAGCTCTAATTTTCATTCACTTGAATGACTGCAGGAGTGCAATAAGGATACATTGTGATATGGTAAATAATTGCCCGTTGGTTTCAAGGAAGAGCCAATATTAGAATGACAGTTTCAGTGAGGGTGTTGATAGCAGATTACCTTTCCACTTGGGTGACATCTTTTTGTGGAAATTAATTCAAATCTCAATCTATGGCCTCCAGTTTATGTAATGTCTTGTAGGAAGAGGTGGTTTCTGACCTGCAGAGTTTTGATTCATATTTTCCTATCCACATCTGATTGGATATGATATCTGGACCATGGGATCAATTTTTTTCAGTTTTTACACAAAATATGCGGGAAGGGAAGGGAGGAAGGGAGGAAGGAAGGAAATTCCTCTGTTGTCAGTGTAGACCTGAGGAACTGCATAGTTCTGTTTCATCCTATCAGTTTCTCTCAAAGGTATACATAGCTGGAGATTTTTTTTGATTTCTACATGATTCTTATTTCTTGAACATGTTCTTTCTTTACAGAGCACTACTCACTGTGCAGGAAAGTTTAAGGTGTAATTTGTTTTCAAGCTACCACCAATTTTTCTCAGTAGAAAAGAACATTCGGTATCAATTTTAACTGGATGGAGGGACATTTTTTTCTACCTGCAGCGAAGAGGCCATGGTAACTGTCAGAGTTCCTGCCTATGTACATTTCCTGTGAACTAACCAAAAATAAAATAAATAGAGTACAGTAAATTCTGAAAATTGATGCCTGTCCTTTTTCATCACCAGTTGAAAATTAATTAAAAAGGCAAAAAAAGTCAGATAGCGTTTACTGCACTCCCAGTTTTTAGCTTAACTCTGCAGTGATTGGAGACTAAGAACTTTCTCTTGGGGAACTTTCTCTTGCTCTTGGGGAAATGTCAATTTCTTCTATTTTGTTATGACATTTGAAAGCTGTGACAAATGAAAAAGAATGTGCAACCCACTCACTAGTAGTCATTATGCCTGTCCTTCCCATTTTCCCCACTCTGTTGTACATTGGAAATTGGTTTGCTTCTCAGTTACAGATACTGCCTGTTCAGTTCAAACCATAATGGTTCATGCAGTAATTTTGATCACTGTCAACAAGGATCAGTAGTGACAGTACCTGAAGCTACTTTCAATTACAGTGCTGTGAATTTGGAGTCAACGTAGAGGAACTTCAGGGCTGTCAGAGTGTGGTGACCAGGAGCTCCCACACGGGGCTGTTTGATGCCAAGTTTTGCCACTTGTTCATTTTATTGCTTGCCTGCAGAAGCACTGTGGGAGTGGCTAATGCAACTATCACCTGTGACCGAAGTCAGATGGTCCTCACAGTGGCACTCACCTGCCAGGTGAATGGCCCTTGATGTGTTGTGCTACCTGGAACATTCCCCTATGCTTTCGGGCAAAGTCATGCTCCTGTGGTTACCCTGGGCTTTGGGTTTTTGTTGTGATGTGAACAGGCACTTTTTAACAGTCTTTGAAGAAGGAAGTTCTTCACACGTGCCCAGTGCTCACAGTGGACAGTCATCACTTTTAACTAATAGCAGGATTGATTAGGAGAGATGTGCTTTTACACAGGGGAGAAAGGCTGATCAGTTTCTAGTCTGTCTTTCCTCTGCCTCTTTCAAAAATTCCACTCCTTCATCCTTGGGTTATTTGTGGCATTAGGTATGGATGAGATGTAAGTTATCTAGTGTGTGGAAGACACTCCATGCCTCTGGTGTTTTGTGCAGGGGTTTGAGCATGCACTAGGACAGCTCCAGGCTGGGATGCAGCTGGAGCACAGGAGTGCTTGCAAACAGGACCTGTTTGCAGAGAGCTGGTTCAG